>NW_028222833.1:0-25000 GCF_056783735.1 Eptatretus burgeri | reverse complement strand
AATACCCATGAAGCACGACATAGCAAAGTGATCGATGATAAAATGAAGGATTGCAGGACAAAATAAAACAATCCTGCAGTGGAAATGAGAATAACTCACCGACTTGCTGAGATAACGCACCAATGGAGCAGCTCCGTGAAATGGTGGCCTCAAAGAAACTGCACTGGTTGTTTTTGTTGTTTTTGTTGTTGTAGTTCTTGTTGTTATTATTATTATTATTATTATTATTATTGTTATTATTATTATTATTCCTCTTCTTCTTCTTCCTCTTTTTCTTCTTCTTTTTCTTCTATGAATTTTGATGGCGCTTTCAGAGCCAGCAGGCTCCATACACGCCATGCACCTGAACATGATCAAAATCGCATATTATCCCATCAAGTGCAAGGAAATTTAAATGGATTTCCCACACTCCTTCAGGAATTTTAGTGCCACCTTACAGGGTTGTGGATGCTTCTGGTTCATCAGCCTCAATGCCACCGGTAGATCCAACACCTTGATCCCCTTCACTCCTACATTCTGTACCAGATGCCACCGATGTCCCTCATAAAGAGGGCAATTTTGGAATATATGATTCAGATCTTCTTGTTTCCTGCACGGCTCAGAAAACCCCGAAGGGTGGCAAGCAATTTTATACATATATGAATTTAGGTGACAGTGCCCGAGTCTTAGCCTACCAAGAGCTACCTGGTCTCTCCAGGAAAGCATGGGAAGTTTAACTAGAGATACCACATCTGGATGCACCATGTAACAGAATCTTCCCTTCGTGCTGGAGTCCCACTGAAATTGCTATTTTTTTTCTCAATGTGGCCTTTGGCCAGACTAATAATTCCTGATGGTCCCAGGAGGGATTTGGGTGACATTTTGCAGTTTAAGGGCATGCTTCGTCACAAGATCACAAGCCTCATTTCCACCAATGCTGACATGAGCAGGGATCCACCAGAGGTCGACCACCAGACCCCTCCACTTCACAATATTAACCAAATGACAAATTCGCAATGGTAATGCCTTAACCTCACTCACTAGGTCTGACTGTCCCACTCTTTCCACATTAGGACAAGAAGGTTTACCAGCAATGGCCGAGTCGGGGCAGGGGCTCGAGGCTCCAAATTGGCAAGACTCTGCCAAAGAGGAATTGCTCAAAAAATGTACTCCTCGTGAGATGAACCGGCAGAAAGTGATCGAAGGTGGTTGTTTCGCTTCTGGACAGTTTTCCAAGTTTTATTGTGCTTTCGTTGACATGCATATGTTTGAGTTTCTGCATCTTGTATTGAGGACAGGAACCTTGCACTCTTGCAGAACTATTTCAAACTGAGGACAAGCATGTACAGAACCTCAAGATTCTGCAGGATGTGTTCCGTACTCACCTGCAGCCTGTACTCACCCCCAGGGAATTGCAGAATATCTTCCTGAATATCGACCAGATTGTTCCCATACACGGTGAATCACTGCTTGACCAAGAGTCATCTCATACTTTATTTTAGTGGTATCAGTCGTTTTGGCCAAGAATTGAGTTCAAGTTAAAGTTCAAAATGCAGTTTTGTTGAAGTTGAAATTGCTTTGTGGAACAACTCTATGAAGGTCCTGAACATGTTTTTTTGAAACAAGCACTGGTGTTTACACGCATGTATTTATTTTTCATGTATCCCCCTGCCCCCCTCGGTGCAGAAACTTTTAACGAGTCCATGAAGAAGATGAGTGAAAAAAACGACGTGGTTTATGAGATTGGGAATCTCGTACTATATTATGTAAGCAGGTTGTTTGTTTCTCACAAATAATTTTCTAATATTCGCTCCCCTGTGTGCACCCACTCACTACTATACTTTCGACACAATGGCCATTGATGCACATGACTGATGATCACCCAAACATAGGCAATCATGTGCATGATTTACTCGTCCGTTGTTATGCGCAGTTTTCTGGCGAACAAGGGCAAGCGCTGACCAAGGAAGCATGTGAGTTCTGCAGCATGCAGTCGATGGCTGTGGAGATGGCTCATGCCAAGCAGAAGGAGTCTCACTTCCAGCAGCTCATGGCTGTAAGTAACGCATCGCACTGGCAATCAATGTACTGTACAATAAAGGGCCATTTTGTGTTTCTGCAAAAGGACTTAAGAGAGTGCATAATTTATTTGGGGAAATGATGATGTCCTCAAACATTTGAGAACAAGAACAAAACCTTTTCAAAGGTAGATAATGTATATATTATATATGTATATTCTTACAGCCATGAGTTCCGAGTGTTTATGAGAGGGTTAGTCCTTGTTTCTCCTCGGAAGAACCAGAGCTGGGGCCACCACTCACAATTAACTTTCGAGTATGGTGGGTTGCTTAACAACCACAAAAGCCAATAAGTTAACCATGAGTTCCAGTGTCCACTGTCTAATTTGCCATTTAACAAGAGGTCATGTGGCCTCCTGACCGGGGAACGCGCCCTTGGCGATGCACCAATCTTGTCTTGGTTAGATCTTCAGGAAGGCGGTTGAGCGTTGACTGCTGGTGCACACCGACTATGACAAGGTAATTTGTTTGGGAATTACCTCCCAGTCTATCTATGTTTGGACAATGCAGGATCAATGCAAGGAAATGACAGGTTGGTTGAAACACACAGACAGAAACCAGCACAGACACGTTGAAACGTCATCAAGGAATTTATTATTGAGAAAAATAAATAAACTGAAGAACTTTCTATCTCCTTGTGATGTAAATGGATGAATTCAAATCATTCAAAATAATCTCAAACGAATAAAGAATTCAACAAGTAGTTGTAGAAAAATGGACAAAGAGCAGATGCTTGTCACTATGCCTCGCTTAACAATTAAACACAAGACATCCGTACCCAGCAGATCATTCAGGAGGAAAAGAAATCCAGTCTCGGCTAACCAAGACAGAAGTCGTCGTGAGTCCAATAAAATGACCCCAAATGTGTATGCGTGCCTGGGTCAGCGCCAGCACCCTACCTCGCCATGCACCCACCCGCAAATAGGCCCAAACACCAATCGACGTCACGTAGTCACCTCCAGGAACCAGGGACGCCAAGAATCTGGTACGCAAGAGCCAGGTACCGAGTAGAACCAGCAGTAAAGAGTAAAAGGTTATCCCAGAAGAAAGAAAGGGAACCTATTATTTACCCTTCTCCAATGCATCAAAGAGTTAAAATCCAGCTAGACAAGGGAATGGGTCTATTCTGAACATGCATTTATGGAAATAACTGTCTGAGGACCTGGATGAGGTGTGCATGAGTGTTTCGCTTTGATGAGGTGTGCATCGGATACGATTCTGAAATCCATCACAATATTTTCTGCAGTTCTACATGATTCTGCTTTTCTCTGTTATTATCTTGTCACAGAGAAAATGTCTTTTAAGATTTCTGTAAGTTTTTTCTTCGTCATTTCTGTTGCTCCATTGATCACTGGTTCAATTTTGACGCTCTTCAGATTCCAGGATCTTTTCATTTCATTTTTCATTTCTTGATATTTGGTCATTTTCTTGAGTTCTGCGTTGTTTTGGCCAAAATCACTGGGAACTACCTGACACTTCAACGAGCAATGGAATTTATTTCTTTTTTTATACCTAAGTACTATATCCAACCCTGAAATTCTCACGGTGACGACAGGAAGCTCTGAGCAGCCCAAAATGCCGACGTCTGCAATTCCAAGACTTTATGCTGATGGAGATGCAACGTCTCACAAAGTACCCACTTCTTCTTGAAAATGTGCTCAAGTACACGGCAGGTATGTATATTATTGAACGTTTTTAGCTATTTTAATTGGTTCGTGGGATAATAGAAAAGTTCACATTTTATAATCTGACACCAGTCATGTTGTTCGCTGATTTTAACTATCTGGATAAATACCAACGAGCTTTGCCAGTTTTAGACCAAGCCGAAAAGGCTGGAGGTCTGAGGATGCTCTACGCTCTGCAGTCCAATTATTTGTGCCATACATACTGTAAAGAGGTTTGCAAACTGAAAGGAAAACTTTAAGCTTGTGTTCACAGTTGCAAATAGATTTGATGATCAAGTTTGAATTTGTCACTCTCATCTTCTTGGATGAGAGGGATGATTGGCTTTTGAACTTCCTCGTACTGGTGTTTATGTGGAGATTAAAAATACTGATGCAGGCATTCCCTTCTCCTGAGATGAACGTGGGTTTGTTGGGCTTTTGATGCAAGGGTCATTTTGGTCAAGTGAGCAATATTCTGAAATCTGTTGCAGTTTGTCATCCAGACAAGGATAAGTTGCAGCAGGCTGTGAAGTGTTCTCGCGACATCCTCTTTCACATAAACGAAGCAGTGCGGAAACGGGAATACATTCAGGTGGACCATTTTTTTTCTTTCTTGAAGCACCTGTTAAATCTTGTTTGGCATTTTCTTGTGGTACACTGTTCCTGCCCAATTCCATATCTCGTCGATGCATGACGTCATCGACAGGTGCCGAAGGCAGGCAGTACTCGGTTTTTATTCTGTTTTCTTGTTTGGTTTGTTTGTCTGGGCGATATTTCAGCCATCCTTTGAGCTTGGAAGCTGAAATTTGGAGACAAAAGTGAAGATGTGTTTTGGCAAAAACGCTATTTTTATTTTTTGATGAATCAATTATTTGATTAATACTTAATTATTATCGATTTATTAATAACTTATTTATTTTGTTTCTCATCCTGGCAATATCTCGGGCACCTTTTGAGCTCGGAAGCTGATATTTGGACATGACAGTGAACAAGTTAGTTGACTTTAAAGGGTATTTTTGATTTATTGATAAATCAATTTATTGATTAATTTTTCGATTAATTACTTAATTTTCAAAAAGTTACAGATTTGGATGAAATGGTGGTGGTTTGGGTATGCTAATAACCAATTGATTAAGAAATTATATGATTGTTATTTATTTATTTTAATTATTCAATTATTGGACACCACTCCCTCCCAATTCTGACTGCATGTGCTGCAAGGCATCATCGCCATGAGCAGAAGGCGCACCGGCGATGTCACGCGCTGGAGGATTGTTATTTATTTATTTGGCATGGTGGCAGTGTACTTTGAATATACAGCTCATTCTTATTTGTTTCTCACTTAAATATTGTTGCCCAAATAACCCTCTTACCTCTCACTATTATCATCAGAAACTGGAGAACTACCAGAAAAAGCTGGACCTGTCAGTCCTTCAGCGCTCAACTCATCCATTGGACTTGGAGTTCAAGGTATCCAAGCTGTACTTTCCATTTACAAAATCTATTTTTGTGTTTGAGAGATCTTGGTGGAATTCTGCACTGGCATATGAACATGTTTTTTTTTGTACTTCTTTGATCCTTAGAAGATCAGATTTGGATGACGCTTGTAAGACCCCAATCCTCTATGTCGGTCTCTTTAAAACAGTGCAAGAGTTGCAAGCTCAACGACAGTCCTGTATATCGCACCCCAATCCCCATGTTAACCCAATATAACTTTCAGCAGACTCAAGATGTTATCTTTGGTGTTACACAAATGTCCACCGGGGCAGGCACCATGCAATTGTTATAAAATTTTGATTTTAAATTGGTCTGGGATTATTACCAGCCAGGAATTTCCTCAAAGTCAATGTTGACCCACTTGCGATACAAGATGTGATCTTTAAATTCCAGGGTTTTCCACTGAGCCAAATGCGACTTTGTTCACGCTCCAAGGAGGGGACCTCCTCCGCATTGGATCTTTTCTACTCGAACACATTTGTACACCGGCACCAGCATGGAATCCTCTGTGAGGCCATGCTCCATGCCAAAGTTGCAAAATCCTCTCCCAGGGTTTTATGGAAAACCCAAGCTGAATGGAGTAAGATACTGTGGGAGGAATCCCCAAACTGGTCCCTGTCCTCATGCCTCATGCAGAATTTACAGGTGTTTTTTTCCAGGCAGGGGTGCAGACAGAGTGCATCGGCATTCCCATGAGCCTTCCTGGCTCTACGGGCCACAATTACATTACACGGCTGCAATACAACCACCTTGCAATCTGATCGTTGGGTTCGTTGAACCGTCACAGCCATTAAAGGGAGGAATTGTCCGTTATAACCAAACATTTCTGGCAAATCGCATTGCCAATGACTCATTGCAAGTAACCCAATAATTTTGCTCTGGTCTACTCATGGCCAAACTGTCATATGCCAACACTCTTTCGACGCCTCTCCCCGCCCCCACCCCTGCCCCTTTGCTGGAGACAAAACTGCACTCAATCCTTCCTGGCTTGCTTCCGTGTCCAGGGTAAAGGTCCCGTCAGCGGTAGAATGAGCTAAAAGGGTGCGGATGTCAAACACCCCCTTGTTTTGAGGATGGCATTGTTGCATCCCTTGGGTCAATTCCTGCTGATTTCTTGAGACTCCATCTGGGGTCGGTCCAGCTGGAGATTTTTGTCTCTCACCCACAGAAGGTTTATTAACCTCTAATCATTCTCGAGTTTTGAAATGACCGCTGCGTTTGATATGCTTCCTTAATTCCTATACTTCATTGAAGTCTTGGTCTTCTGTGACTCCGCAGTCGGTATAAAACATCCATTCATCCTTTGTGTGTGTGTGTGCTTTATAACGATGGGTCATTGATCTCTCATCTGCAGAACCTTGACCTGACACAGCGGAATATGATCCATGAGGGGCAGCTTTTGTGGAAGGTGAACAAGAAGACGACCTTTGGTGAGTTGAGGACTCACTTGGTCACGGAAAGAAAACTTTAATTTCACAGTACCCTGAGTAAAGTTGATTCAGTCTGTTTGCACGGGTGTTGAAGACTCAATCGCACACCGAAGAAAGAAGGGTGAAGCCATTTCTACACTATAGAGCCTCATGCATTCTCCTTCTTTCTCAGAAAGATTGCCTGCACTTGCATGATACAATCGTTTGTTCCCAGAACTGCACGTTTTGCTGCTCGAAGACATTTTGGTGCTGATGCAGAAACACAAGGAACGGCTTTTGCTTCGCTGTGACAGCAACAGATTTGCCAGTGCAAAGGATGCCAAGCAGACGTTCAGCCCAGTCATCAAGCTCGACTCGGTGCTGATCAGGCCTGTCGCAAGTGGTCTGTGTCACCTTTCTTACCACAGTTTTCTGTTTCGTCACGTCATATTTCATGATTCCCTTCACCCTCTCTCCTGATTCACAAATGCATTGAGTTTTCTGTCGAGACTAATTTAAATCTCGTTGCTCTATCATGCAAATAGTTTCATTTGATTGTCCAATTTTCTTGCCACAGATGCAAGGGCATTCTTTGTTATCACAACATCCCCATTGGGGCCACAAATTCATGAACTCATCGCTGCCAGCACAAAGAATAAGGACACGTGAGTGCACACAATGTTTTCTTTCTCATTCTTGTGGAGATATTTCTTGGAAAAGATTGAATGTGTGTTTGGGTGTTTGTTATCATATTTGCCGTCCTTTTGAGAAAACATCGCAAAAAGTTGAATTCACAAAATATATTGTTGCGGACCCAGAGTCAGGCGAGAAGACCACGAAAGGGGGGGGGGGTGGGACGATACCTAGGGTTCCCACCAGATTCTCCGGAATTGCAGGCCTTCACACACGGATAACACCGTGACGCGGCGGGTCGCGAGCTGACCGTGAACGCCAATAACCAAATCACGTGACTGAGGGTCCTCCGTCTAATGGAACCGGTTACATTAAATGGTCACTTGATCTAATTACCGTTGGACATCCCCTCTATACGCCTTGTTCAAACCGGATCACCTTACCGGATCAGATGCATTCGAGCATACCTGCCAAGGATGTACCAGTGAGAAAAACAAATTCTTGGGGGACAACATCCCAGTTCTGCTGGGATACGGACCATGCTGGACCATTGAAGGAAAAGACGGAAACGAGCTGGGAACATTTATATCCAAAGCATTTATTTACAATCAGGCGAGGAAAGGTATGTGGCACAGTAAATGGGTTTTGTTATTATGTACAGCAGGGATGGCAAGGAATTCGTAGGGAACGACAAAAGACAAGCAATTTACAAAAGCAGACACAGAACAGACTTATCCCGTGATATCTTCTACAATCTTAACTTATGCCATGACAGGTGCCATCACATACACACACACACACACACGCACGCACACACACACACACGCACGCACGCACGCACGCACGCACACACACACACACACAGAAGATTTGTTAGCCAGAAAGAAGGAGAGTAGATGAGAATTAACGGCCTCTCAATACCAGGCACGGTCGACCGATTAACACAGGCCTGGCTTACAACACCATGCTTGGGGCGCTGGACGAATGCCAGAAAGCAGCCATTTGCTGGAGCAACGAAATGTAAATGGGCAACCATCACCTCTCTTTTCAGCAGGACACGAACAACAGCCAGTTAGTGTCCACAGAGTTGCTGAACTGGGTGTCGATCCCGATGGAAAAATGTGGATGCCTGAGGTAAATAATCCGAGACCGCAGCCATGTTTGAGTCAGAATAAAGTGTTCAGGAAAAGCCCGTCAGGTGTTTAATGACTCACATGTCCTGTGAGTCCAGTGTTAAAATGAAAACCCAAATAAAATGTGTAAACAAGTCGTCGATTTCCAAGCCAATGTGTTTTGATGGAAAGAGAATAGAAGGAGTCTCCGTTGGGCCGACGGTAATCTATCGCATGCACGAACGCTGAATATTGCTCATGCAGAAAATTAAAACTGATGTAAAATCATACGTCATGAACGTGTCGTAAAGAGGAAAAGGTTATCCCATACGAAAGAAATGAAATCTGTTCTCTACCCTTCTGCAACGCATCAAAGAGTGAGAATCCCACCAGACAAGGGGATGGGTCGATTCTGAACCTGCATTTATGGAAATATCTGTCTGAGTACCCGGATGTTGTGTGCATTACTTGGATCCGATTCTGAAATCCACAACAATATCTTGTCGCGTGGGTGGCCGGTTCAGGTTTAACCCCCGACCCAATTTTGTGGTGACGGGCGGTTAACAGCCCCCGAATGGCTGAACTTCTCCCTTGGAGGCCCACAGCTGAAACTCGGACATGAATGCGTGCATGCCGGAAAAGGGCGGGGCAGATTTACACAGCAGAGGGGTGGGGGAGGGGGGTGGATAATACTCGAACCACACGAAAAATACATGGATACAGTTTGTTAAAATGAGCACATTTAAAGAAAATAGGCAAATATTTACAAAGGACAACAATTCAAAAGGTAATGATAATAACGTGAAGTAAATAAATCCTAAAGTTGAGGCACCTCTTCACATGGACTTAAATACAAAGGAGAGCAAAATAAAACGTAAACCCTTCCTTTATTCTTGTCGCGAGCTTGGCCCACAGCTGTCTTTGTGGAATTTGGAATTGAGGCCCTTCCACCAGCACGTGCACACGCGCGAAAAATGGCGCCAAGTCGCTTCTCTCGCAGCAGGACAAACGTATTTCAATCAATCCACGAGCGGCACTCAACACCAAGGCTCAGAGACCCAGTGCAGCTGCTTCATGCATCGATCGTCGTCACCGACCTCAACTTGACAAACACGAGGATCGTGGTCCATTTTTCACGACTCAACCAAGAGCCAAAGGCCAGCATCTTGCTTCACCATGGGAGCCAGATCGCCTCAACATGAGGACAAGAACCGTGCCCCACTCTTTGTGCGTCGAGGGAAAGGCAGCCTTAAAGCCCTGTTCTTACAGGCCATCTCCTAACTCCATCAATTTTGAACTTTTTTTTTGCATTCCTTCCCTCAACTCAACTCTGCCTCGTGCGTGCACTTAACCTGAACTCCACTCTCCTTCAATGTGCAACCAACCCCACTTTTTTGACATTACACCGAATCATCCTTCATCTCCGGGGCATGGCCTGCTCGCACGAAACTCGGGAAGGCAAGGCTTCTGCCTGCTCGGTGAGCTTCTGACATCACGCCCATCAATCATCAGCCTCGGGGGCGTGAGTTTGCGTGCCATCACCCTGGGAGGTGGGGCTTCTGCCTGCTCGGCACGTTTGCTTGTTTCCCATCATGGTTTTGGTCATAAAAAATATCAGGAAAGGTCACAGGAGGACAACTATATACTGGGGAAGCTTATTCTTAAACCCTAGCTAATTAACACCTTCCCATTAACCCCACCTTTCTCGGCTTCACGCTGTGACAACCAACGCATTTGGATCATTGGTATCTCCCATGGTGAGGCTGAGTCTTTGGGCCTCTCTCTGAGGTTGAGTCTCACTCTCTCACCACACGCAGGTCGGTGGTCTTTCTGTCTTCTACCGTCACCTCTCCGGTCTCACTCCACCCCGCACTCTGTCTGTGATAGGTTCCACCCCCCCCACCATATTTCCGCCGGGCGCTCAAGTTCTGGTAGAACTACCAAAATCGCAAATCACTGCTCACCTTCACTCTTTCATTCCTCTTTTTCCCCGCCTTTGGAATAAACTCCCACACACTTTCAATCCCATTCTTCCCTCAAGGTCTTCAAAACAGATGTTCACCCCCACCTCTTCTTTTCCAGCATCCAAAACCACAATCTTTTCCACCCCCATTAATCCACCCGAAACCCGCCACCTTCAAATTCCATGCCTTCCTTCCTGAAAGTCTCTGTGGTGTCCATCTTGTCTACCCCATGTTCCCCTCCCCATCTCTCTCCCTTCCACAGATCTCCGAATGTCTCTGTTCCCCACTGTTTGTCCTTCCCTCTCCTGCCCCTCTTGCCTCCTGTCCCAATTGTTGTGCATTGTGTGTTCGTTCTCCTTCGAGCTTCGACAATGTATATAAAAAAGAAAACACGACACCACCCCCCCCCACCCCCCGTGTGGTGACACTTGACACTGAAGCTCACAGTTTCCCTACTTAATTACATTGACATGTCTCCCACACGTCCACGGACCAAAAAACCCAATTAAATCCTAAATTCTCCATTAAATTCTTCCATCGACCCCACAACCGAAACAATATATAATGATAAAAAAGATGATTTTTCTCGGACGTTTTTCGAGTTTATCTTTGTTTAAAATACATTTATCACAAGTATCCACCTCCCACTTATAATACTTAATCTTTGCTTCTCATAAAGAAATGAAAATCTCAGAGGGTTTATTTTCATCGGTTAATTTTCAGTTAAAACATGAAATGGAGAGGAAATCAAAGAGTTTTCAAATAAATTCAACCAATAATTTTCACAGAAAGATGTGTTTTCTGATCCAATTGTTGTTGAATATTCATCGATGGCCCAACTCATTTGGTCTACATTAGGTTCAGACAATTTAAAAAGGTAAAAGATTTCAATGAGCACAGAATCGACTTCTGTTTTTTGGTAAGATCCATTTTTTGTGTTTGCAGCTGGATGCACTTCCTGGAGGAAGCTTGCAAGAAGCAAAAGCTACATGGCTGCTCCGACCACTTCTAGAAGTTGCAGGGCCCACCATGTCTGCATCACAATGAAAAAAAAGTCATGAGGATCATGTTTTCAAACTGAAAATGTCACTTCCAGGTATTGCCCACAGCTTCACTCCCCTCACATTCTATCATTGCACCTTTTTCTACCCCCGTTTCCAGTGCACCACTCCGTTTCTTGCTGCTGTCACATTTACCTTTGAATTTTCTTCACAGCTTCGGACAAAATGGAAGTTGTTCATCGGTTGGTTGTATTGTAAATTGAGCAGCGGTGTGGCCAGCTATACCTGTCAACACAGCTTAGATTGAGGCCATGCTTGCCCCATGTGATCAATTCACATCCTCAATATACATCTCAAGATTTAATTGTATACTTCCACACCACATGACCCATGTCTTCATCATTTTCACACTGTGTGCACCCTGGGTATCGGATGATATGTTTAAAGTTTGACATAGTGAGGTTAAGCGGTTTCTTCCATGAGCCGAGACCATGTATTTCGGCACATATATTGTTGTTGTTGTTGTTGTTGTTGTTGTTGTATGCAAAACGGCATGCCTCAAGGCAATGGTGCCCTACAAACAGTGATCTCTGATTCATACTCTTACCTGCACTCCAACCCTTTCCTTTTTGCCATAGTACATGACAAGCATACATGCACACACGCCATTCAATGGGAAATTGTTAAAAAGCACGCCGCGATGCCTTCCGTGGCTCGGATCATCCCCATCCCTGCTGCACACTAAATAACCCACACACGAGAATTCGCGTGCCATTATTTAATTTAAATCTGCATGCCAATTCCCAACTGGCACCGCACCTAACTCCACAACTCACTCACCAAATCTCACCACTTTGACCACAAACGCCTCCCGCACATGGGAAAAATATTCCCACTCTCCCTCATACCTCTGCATCACCACAATTCACCACTCTATTTTGAGGAGCACCATGCGTCAGAGTGTGCATGGTACCGCGCGATGCTCAACAATGCAAGAGACGCCAATAGCTCCACCGCGTCTCACCGGAAACGTCCCGGGTGAGCATCCGGAATTGATACAGCCCTCATCCAGTCGTCACACCATGGCAAGACCGAGAGCAATGAGGAGGGGTTCGGGTCCTGGGTGTGAATCAGAAGGGTGATCCGAGAGTTTGGTTCAGATCCCGGGTGTGCATTTTGACTCGTGAAGGAGCCCGTGGGTGGCAAAGAAAGCCCGCTGCCATCCGACATTCAGACTGCACTTGGTGCACATTCAGGGCCGGGATGCCGGCTTGGGGAGCATGCCCCATGATCAGTCATGGGCTTCGAGCCATGCCGGTGCTGGGAGGCATCTGAGCCGGTTTCTGGTCCCAGAGCCAAGCAGGGCATGGCTAGGGCCGCTGTGGCCCAACAGAAGTGCAGGATTTGGCCCACAGTGCGTCGCTTTCCATTCCTCACCCCACCCTTCACCTAGGGCTTATAAAAAGGGGAGCATGGAGTCATTCGAGCCTCTTCTTCAGAACATTATTTGTGTCCGATTGCCGTCCAGAATGCGCTTCTTCTTGGAGAGCTTCTTTTTCCTCGAGAACCTGATCCGAGGTGACTGCCATCCTTTGACACTCCTTGCCTTGCTGTCGAAGTCCCACCACCCCTGCGCAGCCAGACGAACCAGTGCGGAGCGCACGTTGCCTTGAGCCCCGGCGAATAAATAAGCAGGATATAATGCGCCATATCACAAGGTGGGAACGCTCAGGCAGAGCATCCCAAAGAGGTTCATGCTTCACATACAGACTGTTAAACGGTTAGGTTCGGGATCTTTCTCCTCATACATCTGTTCTGCTCTCTCTGTCCACCCCTCTATCCAGTCTTCTGTGGATGCACAAAGAACAACATTACTGACTCGCAATCCCATTTTCCTCTGGCACGACACCGGAACACTAATGTCGCCTACATCGCACCTCCTCACTCCCACACTGGACACACCAATATCTTTCCAACGACCCCTCCCGAAGCGTCATGGTCCACGTTGGTCAGCCGACCATGCCAGGTATTTGGAGGGTGCTCAACCTCACCCTTCTCTTTCGATCTTTGCTCTCTCACTCTGTGTGTGTGTGTGTGTGTGTGTGTGTGTGTGTGTGTGTGTGTGTGTGTGTGTGTGTGTGTGTGTGTGTGTGTGTGTGTGTGTGTGTGTGTGTGTGTGTGTGTGTGTGTGTGTGTGTGTGTGTGTGTGTGTTTGATGGCGCCTGTCCAAGATGAAGTAAGATTGTAGAAGATAGTCGGGATAATCTTGCTCTGTCTTTTAAAAGTTGCCTTTTGCCACACCCCACAAATTCCTTGCTACCCCCTGCTGTACATAAAAAATAAACCCCATTCTCTGTGCCACATACTTTTCCTCGCTCGATTGTAAATACATGTGTAATAGAGAAATGTTCCCAGCTCGTTTTCCTGTTTTCTTTCATTGGTCCAGCATGGCCTGCACCCGAGCTTCGCTGTTATTCCCCAACGATCTGTTTCCTTGCCGGTACATGCTGGGCAGTTCCGCTCGACTGAATCCGATCTGGTAAGATGATCCGGTTTGAGCAAGTGTGTACTGACGGTGTGTTCTCCAGTAATTAGATTAAGGTAACGGTATTAATGAGACGGAGGAGCCCAATACAAGTCATGTGGTCGACTTATTGGCATTTGTGGTCGATTCACGACCCACCAATTCACAGTTATTCTTTTGTGATGGCCTGCGATTCCGGAGAGCCTTGTGGGAACACCCCCGACCCCGGGTCTGCAACAATATATATATATATATATATATATATATATATATATATATATATATATATATATATATATGTGTATATATATATATATATATATATATATATATATATATGTATATATATATGTATATATATGTATGTATATATATATATATATATATATATATATATATATATATGTATGTATATATATATATATATATATATATATATATATATCTTCTTCTTCTTCTTTCGGCTGCTCCGGATAGGGGTCGCCACAGCGGATCATCCATATGATCCGCATAGTGATTTGGCACATGTTTTACGCCAGATGCCCTTCCTGACGCAACCCTGGTCGCCTCTTACAACAGAGGGATATATATATATATATATATATATATATATATATATATATATATATATATATATATATATATATATATATATATATATATACATATATTGTTGCAAATTCGCGCCCGCCGGCGTGTGAACGACCACGTAACTCGAATCGCGACACGTCGCCCACCAGACGGACAATTTCGTCGTGACCCTCTCGGAACAACGCCGGGAGCTAGTCACGGGTGGGGGTTTAACCTCACCACGATCGTGCCAATTGCCCACCCGCGCAGGATAGGGTTGCTCGCCCAATTCGATCTTCCTAAGTACCTGCGTGAATGGTCGACCGGGCGATCGTACCACGCCACAGGCCGACTCTGGACACGAACCGCTGAAGTGGTCCGTTCCGTGCTACAGTGATAACCGAGTGGTGTTATCGTCTGCCTTGACGGTTCCGATTAATTACCGGGATGTTGCACCCACTACGAACCCCTTACGTGAAGCAGGATGGAGATTCAATAGAGAAAAGAAGAAGCGAAACGGGCACAGTTCATCAAACAAGCATTTTATGACACGACACATGGAAAGCACGTATATACAGCCATACAAAAATGCACAAAAAGCAAATGTAAGAAAAGCAGTTAAAACCGACGATACGCGTACACACGGCAACACTTACACAGTTTTACTTCACAGACGGCGCCAACACACATTTACACAAAAGCAAAAGAAGGAAGCCACCCTCACAGACAAGGAGGCAGACTGGCCCGTAGGCCAAATGTGTACGGGACCTCGAGGAGCGGCCAGGTCTGCGAGACCGGGGAGGTCTTACCCGCATCCTCGTGATGCGTTGACGGGCTAGCCGCAAAGTGTCCGCGCTGCTGTACCCCGACTCCGTGCCCCTGGCATGCTCGTTGGCACCACGTTTGGGGTGGGGGAGCAACGGGGCCCCCTTTGCACTATCTCAGCGCGGGGGAAGGGAAAATTGTTGATGCCCTGGGGGACGGGAGTGGCTGGCTGGCTTGGGTCCCGCAACGAGACGAGCGATCCCCCACACCGCAACCTCGTCGCCGACCGCCGTCCTCCTTGCCTCAGACCTGAGCTCCCTTGCTCTGACCCGCCGCCTGCAGCTCCACCGTGCGCATTCCCCTTCTTCCAGCTCAACTCTCAACTCCGCTTCCCACCGCTCAACGCTCCACGCTCCACGCCTCTCGCTTCTCTCACAACCAACTCCCCAGTTCCACACTCTACTCCCAGTTCCACTCTCTCCTCACGAGTCGCCTTGCGCTCATCATTTTATAGCTCTCAGGAGGCGCCGATATGCAAATTCCCGGATCAGGACGCGAGTGGAGGCGGGGCCACACCGCCCCCCCCCCCGGTCAGCCATTGGTCGGGCAAAAATGGGCGTGAACCTCCCCTGATCCTAAAATTTGCATAGTCGGACATGGACGGAATTCACCTACATCGCCTGGAGGCGGGGCCAAGCCGCCTCGCGCTTGCCCATTGGACGGAGGAGAAGTGGGTGTGAAGCATTCCTGATCCGCGGATCGACGCGTTCAGCCTCCATGGCCGAACGGCTCCGGGAACACAACGTTTGGTGTTGACTGGTGGTGTTTGGGAATGGCCGTAGAAGCGATGATGTGGGATGAAGTTGTGAAGGTAAAGGCGAAGGTGGTGGTGTTTGCGAATGGTTGTAGAAGCGATGATGTGGTAGCGTAGGTGGTGGAGGTGGCGTCGTTGTAGTGTGGTTGGCGCTGTGGTGGGGATGGCGTGGTTGTTGAGATGCTGTTTGTTTGAAATTAAAGACAGAACAGAGAAATGGCTAACTCAAAGCGTCGCAGCCCAGATGGATCACATAAATTCCCTCTATACAACGGGTTTGGGCGAACTACACATGTACCTCTGGAGATATCTCACCTGAGGGCCCTTTAAGGTGTAATGCGAATTTCCACAGCCGTAACAATATATATGTATATATATATATATATATATATATATATATATATATATATATATATATATATATATATATATATATATATATATATATATATATATATATATATATATATATATATATATATATATATATACATATTTCTGGAAATATGTATACGTCTATACATGTACCTACATATACAGGTATGTATATATATATATATATATATATATATATATATATATATATATATATATATATATATATATATATATATATATATATATATATATATATATATATATATACATATATGTGTATATTGTTATGGTCATGGGTACCGAATGTAATTTGAGGGGCTTAATCATCGTTTCTCCTCAGAAGAACCGGACCTCGGGCCACCGCTCACAGTAAACTTTGTGGTGTGGCGGATTGCTTAACAACCATGAATGCTTATCAGTTAACCATGAGTTCCAGTGTCCACCGTCTCATTTTCCATTTAATTTGAGGTCACGTGGCCTCCTGACCGGGAACGCGCCCTCGGCGATGCACAAATCTTATCTTGATTGGATCTTAAGTAATGCAGCTGAGCGTTTACCACTGGTGCATGCTGACAATGACAGGTTAATTATTTTGGGAATTACCTCCCAGTCTGTCGAAGTTTGGACGATGCTGGATCAATGGAAGGAAATGACAATCACGGACAGGTTGAAACGTCAACAAGGAATTTATTACTTAAAAAAATACATAAACTGAATAACTTTTTATTTCCTTGTAGATGAAATGGATGAATTCAAATCAATCAAATGTTCATTCAACCAACTGTCTGGAGCTGTAACCAACCCTCAAAAGCTGTGACCAACCCTCAAGAGCTTCACCAACCGTCAGGAGCTTGTGGAGCTGTCACCAACCGTCAGGAGCTGTCACCAACCGTCAGGAGCTTGTGGAGCTGTCACCAACCGTCAGGAGCTGTAATCAACCGTCAGGAGCTGCAACCAACTGTCAAGAGCTGTCTCCAACCGTAAGGAGTTATCAGAGCTGTCACCAACCATTAGGAAGGTGGTCCTTCCATCTGTTTTATGGGTGACCAGTGTGGGTGGAGCCTCAAGCAGACTTTAGCCAAATCCTGCTTGCCGATTGGTGCATCGCTGCACGTGACCTCCAACCGTCAATTATCGCGCTCATTCTCCCCTCACCATTGAACGAGATGCATCGCCCAATTAACACAGGCCTGGCTTATGATGCAATGTTCTGTGCGCTGTTCAACGCCAGAAAGCAGCCATTTGCCGGAACAACCGAGCGATATCTCAAAAAGTTGTTTACGGGTCCACATGAAATTTGGTGGGCAGGTTGGGTGTGTGACAAGGACGAACTGGATAGATTTTGGTGAAGATCCGGATCCAACGACTCAAATTTTCAAAGTGATTCTTCACCAGTGAGAGAGAAGGCCAAAAATGATATATCGTACGATATCGCAAAAGGTTGATGGATTCAGACAAAACTTGATGGGCACACTGGATTTGTGACGAGGAAGAATTGATTAAATTTTGGTGGTGAAGATCTGGATCCGATGATTTTTCAAAATGATGCTTCACCATTGAGGGATAGGGCTAAAAATGATAGATAGCATGATATCTCAAAGTTGTGTATGGATTCGGATTAAACTTGGTGGAAAAGTTGGGTGTGTGACCATGACTAATCGATTTGATTTTGGTGAAAATCTGTATCTGGATACGAGAGTTATTTAATTTATAAAGTGATTCTTCACCATTGCGAGATGTGGCCAAAAACGATATATAGCACGATATTTCAAAGATGTGTTGGGCCCGATATGTTCTCGTGGATCAGGCATTTTACATGGCGGAGGTATGCGCTCCACCAAGTGCCCTTCTAGTTTCAATTTGGTTTTATTTTGGGATGTGGATATGACACAGGCATAATGTTGCCAAATTGTATTTATTTAATTGTCTAACAACAAATGAGCAGCTTGCAACCAAATGCTGTTGATTAGAAATTGTGCATTCCCTCCTGTGTATTGTCACAACAGTATTTTATGAATTTTTTTCCTCAGTGCCTCTGACGAAGTTGACATTGGATGATCCACGTCATGAAACGTCATGAAACGAAACGGATGATCCACGCCATGAATAAAAAAAACACTTGTTCCATTCATTCATCATCACTTCAACATTGTCTTGCACATGTGGAAAAACTTTATTGTGCGAAGCATTGTCTGTCATTAATGAAGTGTCCAAGTTTTCATCACGACACCGGCTTGTGAAGGCAAGTACACTGTTTGGATTGTTTTTCATATTTCGATTTTCGTTTCTGTTGATGGTCTGCTGTTTTTTTTTTGCACATCAAGGATTGCAGGCAGAATTGCAATGACAAACTTGTGACTGGAATGAGTAAGAATTCCACGATTAGTTTTGTTCTAATAATAGCACTAAAGTGGAATTTTAATAAAAAGTCCAGTCATAAGCCTTCAAAACAGAGGACTTGGGGTTTTGGGGAAACGCAGATGAGGGAGGATGGAGGAATCTAATAAATAAGATTCATCGGATTTCTATCTGTCCACGTTTTTTGCAAGGACTGCTGGACCGCTAACCATCAAATTTGGCACACAACCCACATCGATCTGGTGATTGTCCTCAGGGTATTTTCATCAATCACCTGAGCATTTAAAGATCACTTTTCTGGCTTTTTCATTTCTATGCAATCTCATTGGTTAACACATATCACGTGACATATAATATGGCCAAAGGCCAGCACACCTAATTTGTCAAGCTGTGTCCTTCACCCATTGGCTGACTGCACAGCTGGCCTGACTCCACGCACAACTGACTTTTAGAAATGGAACTTTACAATGCTCGTGCTTTCTGCCTCCCTCACATTTCATTGTCATTTCAAAAGAGTAAAACATTTCAATGTCAAATATTGCCGCTGGAGCATTTGAGAACAAAAGACTTTGTAGTCTCTTGCGAAAGTGAAGTTTAAGAGGGAGTAACTTTTAGCAAGTAAGCAGTAAAGATAAATATCATGTTGTAAGCTGTGCACGTGCACAGAAGACATGCTTCAGGCCTCTCGCTTCACGGCTCGGACAATGAATTATGTGGGCTTCATTTATTTCAATTGCTTACAATTCTTTAATGTTTTTTTTTCTTTACTGAAAGGTCCAAACAGATATATTCAATAAAAATCACTTCTGCACCTGTTTGTCTGTCTGTGACTCGGATATCTCAAAACATTATTGATAGATTTGGATGAAACTTGGTCGATAGGTTGGGTGTGTGACAAGGACGAATTGGTTCGATTTTGATGAAGATGGAGATGTGGATACGAAAATTTCTCAAGTTATTCTTCACCATTGAGAGACAGGATCAAAAATGATAAATAACATGATGTTTCAAAATGATGTGGAAAAATTATGATAAAAGTAGGTGGATGAGTTTGGAAGGTGACAAGCATCTGCCGACCTCTCCATAATTATTCGCTGTGGCTTTTCTGTGGTATGGAATACCAGAGACCTTAACTTGAGACTTTTTGTGCTTTTGAAATTTTTGTGGTTTTAATGGAAAGTTGTACCTGAGTTATTGTAGCCTGGTTGGTTTAACAGAAGTTTTGTGACATCTCTCTTGAGAATTCTTGTGTTGACTTCCATTAACGATTCGAAAATCAGTTTGTAAAACGTTTTTGTTTTTTGTGCATTGCACAGTTTTGTGAAGTGAAAAGATTAATTGTGGATTTGTTGCTTTGGCCACAGATTATGCGGCTTGAAGAAGAACTGCAAGAAGATTATGGTTGAATCAACCAGAGCCTATCGAGTTTTCCAAAGGTCTTCATGGAAGCTCCAACATGGAGTTGACATTTGAAGAATGCTTGTGTGCTCGCTTTGTTACGTGCTGACTGAAATAAAGAAGTACATTAAATCACAATTGCAAATGTTTTATTCTTTGCATGTCACACTGCATGTACAGGTGGACATCACACACACACACACACACACACACACACACACACACACACACACACACACACACACACACACACACACACACACACACACACACACACACACAGACACACACACAGACACAGACACACACACACACAGACCCACACACACACAGACACAGACACACACACACACACAGACACACACACACACACAGACACACACACGCAGACACACACAGAAACACACACACACAGACACACACACACACACACACACACACACACACACACACACACACACACACACACGTTCTTATGCGATCAGGCAGCTATCCATGACGCAGCATCATTGAAGGTGAACCGTGAGATTATCGAGGCATGGTACTCCTGTGAAAACTCCATCAACCGACACATCAACTTGAACTCGCCAGCCTCCGCGAGCAGGGCACAGATTGGCGTGCTTTTAAAAGCACCCAGACACAACCGTACACTTTGGCTTGAATGGTTTCCAGCTTTTTGCGGTTGGTTTTGCACATGACCCAAAAGGCCTGACTGCCGTAATCTTATTGGGAGCGGAAGAGGGTTTTATTTTGGAGGAGACTTCCCTGATGAGCTCCCCAAGATGTACCTGCAAGACTTTGTGGAAGGTTAAGGCCTTTGGCACAGCTGGCGCCAAGTGTTTTAGGATGGGGTCTCCAGATAAGGCCCTTATCGAAAGTAACTCCTCGAAAGGAAACATCAGGGGAAGCTTTAATAGAATTGCCATCAATTTTTATTGATAAGTCCTTGACCTTCCTTTTACGAGAGAAAATAAAGAACTTGTACTTGGGCCCAGAAATCGAGAAGCCCCATTTTTGGGCCCACTGCTCAATCCTGCAAACCTCCCCCTGGCGTTTTTTGGCCGTAAACTGAAGGCTTCTGCTCCGGGCCCACATAGCAACATCATCCGCAAATGGAGATATCCTGCTGCGGGACACTAAAGAGGAGGCAGCATCATCCATCATGATGTTAAAAAGGGTGGGACGAAGACAGCTACCCTGGGGGATACTATTGACCATGGGAAACACAGAAGAAAGGGCTTGACCAACTCTCACTTGGAAAGTTTGATTCGATAGGAAATCACGGATTCACCAGAACATTCTGCCATTGATGCCGAGTCTGTGTATCTTGTACAGGAAGCCTTCTTTCCAGACTGAGTCATAGACCTTGTGGATGTAGAAGAACACACAGACTCAGGACTCATGATTGTTTAGGTCAAAGTTACATTTGCCACGGCGGCCGTGGGGTCTCAAAAATCTACGGCTACTTGCAATTATACAGCGGCCGCAGTATTTCCACGGTCACACAATGTAGCAGTCACATATGTTTTTATTTATCGGGGAGCCGCACGGCGTATTTAGAAATTATGGAGACCGAAAACGTGGGGGTGCCGTGTGGTCTTTGATTTGATGTCGCACGGTGACCTCAGAGCGTCCCTGCAGCGGCTATAGAATTTTCAAGGCAGACGCAAGGTCGCCTCAAGGTGCCCGCAAGGCGACCACAGGGGGACCCTAAGGCGAACGTCCGGCCAGATCCGAATTGAATTCGTTCCAGGAGGCTGTTCGGATTGCAAAAAGTTCGATTCCCAAACTATTTTCCCAATAAGAAATAATGGAGTGAATTAATCTGTTCCTGGACCCCAAGAAACCCCAATTTCAAGACACTTTCAACTGAAATTCCCCATGTTTAAGGTAAAATAAGATGAGTAAATGACCTTCGGTGTCGGTGTATTGTATGTAAACTGGTACAATCACCAATCCAAAGGTCCACACAGGCTCGAGCTCCAGCCTGGGTTCCGATTGCTCGCGCACTCTGCGAGCGATGCCCCCAGGGCAGCTCATCAAGCATGATGCCCCCAGAACCACAATCACTTTCATCAAACGCATCGGGCTGAGGTAATCATGGATATTCCAAATTTCAACCGGTTTTTCTGTGAAATTAAATCCTTGCCCGACAGTCCGTCACACCACGTGATCGGATTGCTTTTTTGTTATTAATTAAAACACAAGATGAGTAAAAAAAAAAAAACAGCACAAATCAAGGTGAAAACACGAGGAAAAGTACCGATCGACACACGAGAGATGCTTTCACGAGGACTTCCTTTCACGAGGACTTCCTTTCACGAGGACTTCCTTTCACGAGGACTTCCACCGACGAACTGAATGAACAAAGCGCGAAGACGCGGCTCGAACAGGTGGGGGAGACGCGTGAACAAACATGAACGCTTCGTTGTGTTCGGTTTTTTAAAATGTATTCGGTTTTCGGGCAAAATTCATTTTTCATTGATAAGAGGCAACGGCGGCCGTACAAACAATGCAAGCCTACCGTACGCCCTATGTACGGTCGACGTGGAACACAACGACGTCACAACCACGGCATGTCGAATTGCTACGGCCAACGTAGAAATGAAAAAATTTATAACTCCACGTTATAATTCCACGGCGATCCCTACTCCCTGTAAAAGATAGCCAAACGGCGTAGGGCCACCCTGAGGCCATCGCAGAAAATCTGCGGCCGCCGCACGTTTCTGTCAATTCAGCAGGGGGGGGGGGGTACGGCCACCGTCTCCTCGCCGAAGAGCAAATGTGACTTAGGCCTGAAGCATAACATATTCTCAAAGCCATATCTCTCTCTCTCTCTCTCTCTCTCTCTCTCTCTCTCTCTCTCTCTGTCTCTCTGTCTCTCTGTCTCTCTGTCTCTCTGTCTCTCTGTCTCTCTGTCTCTGTCTGTCTCTCTCTCTCTGTCTGTCTCTCTCTGTCTCTGTCTCTGTCTCTGTGTCTCTGTCTCTCTCTGTCTCTGTCTCTCTCTGTCTCTGTCTCTGTCTCTGTCTCTGTCTCTGTCTCTGTCTCTGTCTCTGTCTCTCTGTCTCTCTCTGTCTCTCTCTCTCTGTCTCATACCCCTCTCTCCCACAGTGTATAGCATGTTTAGTGAGGCATCGCTCTCCCAACCTCACCCCCCTTTATTTTCCTCACTCTTCCCCCCTTCCTCACCCCCTTCTAGTTTCCCCTCCCTTCTCTCCATACTCTCTGCCTTCCCTCACTCCTCTCTGTCCCTCCTGTCTCTTCTCCCCTCCACCCCCAATATCCCAGTCAGCGAAGCGACACATTATATTTGCGAGTTGACAATATTTTCAAACATGCATCATCGCCTATTAAATCAGGTATCATCATCATTTTCCCATTTTTCGTGTACATCAGCACCAAGTATCAATCACGACAACCTAATGTTCAAAGTTTGTCTTTACAAATTGACAGAAGAAAACACCGTGAGAGTGGACCCTGATTCCAAGGCAAGACTTTTTGAGGAGGCCAAATTAAAAGACCCCTGCAAGATGAAGTTGGGTTGACCAAGGAGAAGCCTTCATGAAGGTAAGCCGTTAATTATCTTGAAAAGGGTTGTTGAAATTTACCAAAATACCCAGTTTTCAATCATGTACTCCCTCAGAGTTCCCTCAGGATGCATGTAAAGTTTTGAGCTGCTCAGTATCATGGTTTTGGAGTTATGGAGGAGACTCACATACACTTATTATTCTTCATGTTAATGACTTTCAAAAGTCATCTGACATCGAGTCATTTATATTATTCACTGACAATTCAAATATTTTCTGATCACACCAGGGTTGACCCGACTCAATTTCTTGGCTTGTTCATTGATCCTAATTTATCAACAAAAGGATATTCCGACAATCGACACAAGTTTCTCTCACCAAATGTTTGTGCAACAAACAAGTTGAAGGGTTTTTCTCAGTACATGTGTTCCCTGTCATATTCTCCCCTTATTTTACCTTCTTTAAATTGTGGAATTTTATCTTGGGTGGGTCAATGTATCAAATACCCACAGGGAGAGAATTTTATTGATTCAAAACTGAGCACTCAGAATTGTTACTAACACTGGTTTTCACTCTCATACTGATGTGTTATTTCTCAGAAATAAGGTTTTGAAAGTTGATGATTTGTTCCATTCAAATTTCGGTAATCTCATGTTTCAATTGAATACTGATATGTTACCTCATGCCACGGAATCTTTATTAACCAGAAACAACCAAATTCACTCTAATCCAACAAGACAGAGTAATCACCCTCATTTACCTTTCACCACAACTGTTTTCTCACAAAAATCTCTTGTGTTCACAAAACCCAAATTCTGAAATGAACGACTTTTATTGTTATTGCTGCTGATGCTCTTTGAATGTGCGTTTCTTTGCATCCATTGGAATGTAATACTTTGGCCTCTTTCACGATTACTTCGGCTCTATTTTCGAGATATTGTTAGGGACGTCGCTTCTGGATAACTCCAAGAGAGTGACATATTCCGAGAAACCACAAACGTCGACTGCAACCCTCAACTCGGGCCGGATCCTCACACCCAAAGTGGGTTTACCGTGCCAGTGAATCAAACGTGGCAGATTGGGAATCGTGCCTGTGACTATGCGGTATCGTGCCTGTGACTATGCGGTCGTTAGTTTGGATGCGTGAACCAATGCTGCATGCTGCCGTACGTGGGCTCCCATTACCATTGGGAACTCAGACCAATGTTGCCCACTGGGAATGCTATTCGGACCAACGCAATGCAGGATAAATCAGGACACATTCAACACTTCAATAATTTATTCCACAGCAAGCAAGGAAATGTAAAGAGCGGAAAATGACGGGTGGAA
>NW_028222832.1:0-25000 GCF_056783735.1 Eptatretus burgeri | reverse complement strand
AATATTAGTGTTGGTATGGAGAAATATCATAATTGAGGGTGCCTGATGTTGGCTTAATGGTTAGGGTGGCGGCTTGGGATGTTATGGTCCAAAGATCAAATCGCACTTGGCCATTGAATTAATACCAGGTGGGGTTGACTCAGCCTGTCATCCTTCTGAGATCGGCAAAATGAGTACCAGCTTGCTGGGATGATTGAGCCATTTGAGTATCCTGCGTTGGAGTGGCGACCTATCCAGGATTGTGCCCAATAGCCCAGGAGACTGCTTCGGCAACACTGACACTCTGTGTAGAGTCTGGTCCCGATGGATAGTTTGGCACATGGGAAGCATGCATGAAGGTTTGAGCAACTGTATCACCAAATTTTAGGTTCTTTGATTAAATAATAAGGCCACAATAGCGATGGGTATAAAATGAAGAGGCCACAGACCTCGAAAAGAAAAATAACAGTGGAGTGAAATTAGAGTGGAAAAAAGTGGAAAATGCTGCAATTTGTAAACAACGTTGTTGTGGAAATGACTCTTTGGGATTCACACAAGGCAATCAGACAGGTGGAGGCCATTCGGCCCATCATGCTTGCGCGAACACCATACGAATTTATCAACACATGATCCAAAGAAGAAAATGAAAATTTTAATTTCTTTATTTATTCTTTATTTATTTCTTCTTATTATTTTAATGTATTTTAATGTTTTTGTCGTTTTTGTATTTTTTTTTCTTCTTCCCCTCAAGGAAGGGGGCATGGGCTTGGGGAAAGCAGACAACATCAACCACACAACAACACTTGACGAGACCCCCACCAACAGCACTCCGCACACGTGCACACAATCACACATCAATGCTCAAACGACCGAAAAGTCCCGGCAGTATCCCAAAACCCCTCGATCTCCATGACTTCCAGGTCCGTATCTAATTCTAATTTAAACTTATCTACTGTTTCCACTGCCACTACCTTTCCAGAGAGGACATTCCATGCATTAACTACTCTGAGTAAAAGACCCCTGCCTTACTACCATCTTAACTCTCCTCTTCTTCACTCTCAGGTGATGGCTCATGGTCCCTTCACTGTCTACTCTATTGAATAATTCATCTGCACTTACTTTATCTACACCTTTCATTATCTTAAACATCTCCGTCATATCTCCTCAAAACCACCTCTTTTCTGACATATGAAGCCCTGTCTCCTTGAGCTGCTCCTCGTCGCTGAGTCCAGCCCGGCCAGGGATCAATTGAGTAGCCCTGCGCTGAACTCTGTCTGTGGCATCTACGTCCTGCCTGAATTGAGGTGACCAAAACTGCACACAATATTCTCGATGTGGCCTCATGAAATCCCTGTACAACAATAACAACACCTCTTTTGATTTACAAATGATCCCCCTCCGAATATAATCTAAAACCATATTTGCTTAACCTCTCGCTGCCTGGCATTGTGCTGTCTGCTTCCCTGCTTTATCTTTTACCACCCCCAGATCCTTCTCCTGTGTGACATGCTCCAAAATTACCCCTTGCATCCTCTAATCTCTATTATTATTGTTCTTTCCCATCCCCAACACTGAACACTTGCTCAGGTGAAATTGCATTTGTCAATCCTTTGACCAATCTATGCAAGTATCAATACTTTCAAGAATCTGATCACCAACCCCTATGCTATCCTCCTTACCTTTGCGTCATCTGCAAATTTGGAAAGCTTACTCTTCACCCCATTATCCAAATCGTTGATGTGAATAATGAAGAGTAATGGTCCGAATACTGATCCCTGAGGGACCGCACAACTTCCCAGCAAGACATCCTCCCACTCACAGCCACTCTTTGCTTCCTATCACTAAGCCAGTTTACAGTCCAATGAGCTACTTGACCAGCCACTCCACAAGTCCGAACTTTGGCAAAGTCGCCCGAGAACCAAACGTCCAATCGGGAGGCGAGTGGGCCGGAGAAAAGAAATCGCTCGGACCTGAAGGAAAAAGAAAGAGAGGACAGAGACCGGGTGATCGTGGCGAGGCAGAGTGGTGGTCGACAAGGGTTCTGCAGGATCACGGCGATTGCGGTCCAAGGTCCTTTGTGGTGGCTCACCGTGGTGGTGTGACCGAACGATGCGACGGCCGAGCAGCCAGGGACGAGGGCCATGGACTCCGGGTCGTGGGTTCGAGTCCCACCAGTGGGTTCGAAGTCGGTGTAACCGCAGGAAGCGGGAAGGTCCAAGACAGGCTCTTACCTCCAGCTCACCTTCCCTCCGAGCTGGGAGTATCAATAAAGGCCACAGCCTTTATTGATCATTTATTTTGGGTGTGTGTGTGTCTGTCTGTGGGTCCATCTTCAAGTAGAATTGTGTCATTGCTTTCTTTTCCTCATTGTACATTACATTTCTCATTCGGATAACTCTGCTGTTTGTGTGTTCACTCCCACCCCCCTCCCCCCCCCATTGCAAATAAATCCCCTCTTGTTGAATGTCCCAGCTTGTCCTTGTCCTTTCTGTCATTGGTTTGCCGCGCTGCGAATGGGAATTTGGAGGCCTCATTGTTGCCGTAATTGTGCAGTTGGCCCAGCAGGATTCTGGTACTCTCCGCTCGGGGTACGACTCGGATCCGGCTCGGTAACGGCCCAGATCGGGCAGATCCTGCCGAGGGTGAATTCCCCCAGTAGGTTGGATGACGTGGGTATTTAGGTTTATTGAAATTGGCAATTGACCCTATCCCACGTGGTCGACCTATTGGCGATCTTCGGTCCGATAAGGAACCCGTGATCTTTCGGATTTATCGGAAAGGTACGACCTAAATTCCGGGTGTTCGGTGGACCCGACTCTACTGCTCCCTCTCGCGGTCGTGCTCGCCACCGAGACCCGACCCCACAACAACATCATGTCATGTGTCGCAGTTCAGTGAATCTGTGTTGTTAGAAGCATAAAAGTCTTGCCAGATGGATGTGAGACTTGGACTCTGACCAGGAATCTGAGGCGGAGACTTAATTCCTTTGGTACCAGGACTCTTCAGGGAATGCTTGGATATCGCTGGTCGGACTTTGTGTCCAACAAGCAGTTGCTGAGAGACTCAAATGAGATTTGTGACCTGCATAGTCTGTGAGCGTCAGCTGCAGCTGTTTGGACATGTGGCTCATTTTCCTGACGCTGATCCTGCTCACCAGATTCTGTCAGCAAGGGAGCCTTGTGAGTGGAGGAGGCCAATGGGCCGACCCCGTGTCTCGTGGTTTCAGCAGGTCGATCAGCATCTCAAGGAGAGAGGGATGGGCCAGACATCTGCCTGGTGGATGGCCAGACGGACGCAATTGGAGTTCCGGCGTAAAGTGGACGCAGCAACGTGCTGCTCCAGCGTATGCTCCCATACCTGACCTGATCTGACCTGGCATCCTATGACAGTGCCACATTGAAAGTCACTGATCTCTTCAGTACAGTCCATTCCACTGCCAATGTTTGTCTACGGAGTGTGCATGGCTGTGTGCTTGATTTTATACACCTGTCAGCAATGGGTCTGGCTAAAATAGCCGAATCCACTCATTAGAAGGGGTGTCCGCACACTTTTAGCCATGTAGTGTATATACTGTATTTGCAACTTTGAGCCCCTTTTTCAGTTTCAGCGTTCACTTCTTGGGAGAAAAGGATATATTTAATTTCCAAGCATTCTTTCTGGATTTTGTCGCCTTTTTAGATCAACTTGGAGTTTTAAGTGTTCATGATAGTCCTTGTTAGTAATATTTTGTGCAGTTAGTTGTTTTCCATCTATAATGCAAAGATGATTCAAAACAAACAATTGTTTGATATTTAAGGCTGGATAGAACCTCAATACCACACATAATGTGGTAAATCAAGGTTGTGTTTTGTGATGAATATGGAACATTTGATAAACCTCCAGAAAAGTTCAAAACAAGGTCCTTGTCACACTCCCCTCCTTATTCAATCATCCTACCTTGATGTCTGAAACATCGAGACTTGAGCTTCTTCAATAACTTGTCCAAGCTCTCAGAAAGTCCTTTCCACTTCACGGGAATCTTCTACTGGAATTGAGGGTCCGGGCTGCGGTGAGAAAAATTCACACAAATTGTCTTAACATCACGATTGCTGTTCCTATCAGGAAACAATGCACTCAAACACACCTGGCACAGTGTAATCTATGACGGAAATGCTAAATTAAAAACCTGAAACAAGCGTGACGTGTCAACAAAAGGAGAAGCAAATGTTGGGCAGTGACTGATAAAATCAGTTTTAAAACAGAGAACTTCAAGAAAGAATAATTTGAGACTCACGTCCCTGTTACAGTGTTGATGGGGGGAAAAAAGAAAAAAACGTTTAAACATTTCAACAGTAAAAACAACAATTTCTTTTTTTGCCATAGAAATTCATTCATTCATTGAAGGAAGGAGTGAGGGGGGAGAGAGAGGGGGGAGGAAGGGGGAGAGAGGGAGGGGAGAGGGAGGTGGAGAGGGAGGGGAGGGGAGAGAGTGAGGGGAGGGGGAGAGGAAGGGGAAGTGAGGGGAGGGGGAGAGGGAGGGAAGTGAGGGGGAGAGGGAGAGGGAGGGGAAGTGAGGGGAGAGGGAGGGGAGAGAGGGAGGGAGGAAGGGGAGGGGGAGAGGGAGGGTAAGTGAGGGGGAGGGAGGAGAATGAAGGGAAGTGAGGGGGAGAGGGAAGGGGGAGAGGAAAAGGGGGAGAAGGAGGGGGAGTGAGGGGGAAAGAAAATGGGGAGAGGGAGGTGGAAGAGGGAAGGAGTGAGAGAAAAGGGGAAGAGGGAAGGGGGAAAAGGGGGGAGTGAGGGGACGAGGAGGAGGAGGAAGTACAACAAAGTTAGACTGCTTCTCGAAGGGGTTTATATTTAATAAATATGTCGGTAATTGTTCTATTTTTATATTTAAACGTATGAGTAGTTGCATTTAACTCATTAACCAAAACAAAGGGCAATATCATCGGTTGAAAGCAAAATACAACACGTGAAGTTTTACCAGATCACCGACATGGTGGGTGGATGATTTTCCAAATTACGATTCCCGGTGGAGTCAGGCCAACTGTCGAGCCAATGGGTTTTCCCAGGAACGCTTCAGACCCATGCACACAGACAGCTTCATCAACATTTCTAATGTGTCGGGTTTCTTGTGCAGCTTCTCCCCAACACAACAGAAGGTTTTGAAGCTGTTTTCACCAAGTAAAGAAGAAAGAAAAGGAGGAGAGTCTCACAGCTGGTCCTCATGTCAAACAATTTCGAAATCTTTATTTAAAGAGAAACTCGACTGGGTTTTGGAATTCAGGAAAGGAAACTTGTCAACAACAATTGACATTAAAAACACTGAACGAACCATTTTGATGTCATGTTGAAAGTGTCGGAAGAGTCGAGGCTGCTATTCATCTGGCTCGCCTGTGTGGAGACAATAAGTAAATAAGTGTGATGACATAGTGTGGAAAATCATGGTTTTATTTTGTGATGAAGAAGAACCTTTTCATCCTCCTCCAGAGAAACTCGAGTCCAAATAAGGAACTCTTCAAATTCCCCTGATTATTCAATCCTCCCACCTTGACGTCTTAAACATCGAGGCTTGAGTCTCTTAAAGAATCTGCGCAGACGTTGCCAAGTTCCTCTGCGCGTCACCTGAATCTCCAGTGAGGGTTTGGGTGTCTCCTATTGTGGAAACAAAAATCACATGAATTATCTTGAAAAAACGAACTCTGTACTCAGCAAGAACGATACAATCACACAGCTCCGGAATTCACATATTACCCTCGAGAGGGGATTGTATTTGGGTCCATTTGTTCGTTTGTCTGTCTGTCTGCACAGAATATGCTCCTGAAGGCCACAAACACCACCTGGTGATCGCCATTGTTACATACATGTTATCTTTTTTTCTCTATAAAGTATGACAATTACAATGTGAGCACGTCGTTGAAGTACGTACTATGGGAATGCAAGTCTGTCTTTAAAGGATGTCCTATTAACATTGTGTGTCCGTCTCCAAAATACACGTGATTGGAACATGAATCCACACAATGAACCAGAAAAGGTCTGTTTGGCTGCTGTATGAACATAATAATACGTCGGTTGTGAATACACCGTGTATAAACTCCACACACACAAACACAAACACACCAACACACAAACACCACACAAAACGAGTCTTGGTGAGAGCCTGCAATCTCTGATTGCTCTTTTCACTTCCATTGTAGAAATGCACAACAACACAAAAACATAAAAACTATCAGGAAGAAGAAATGAAAATGTTCTGTTGTTTTTGATCAATTCACTTTGAAATCTTCAGCAGGAAAATCGAAAATGTTTCACAACTTCACATCACAACACAACAAACATTAATTCACCATCAGGAGGTACAAGGTGTTTACCTCTTCCTGGACAGGTAATGACACTGATTCTGATTCTGGATTGCCATGAACACAATCACTCCTGAAAATATGTATTGATTCAATGTTCTCATAATTAATTTCCATTCCAGCAACTCCTTCATGGACTCTTTTCTCTTCAACAACAACCTTGGGAGGGAGGGATTCTGAGAGGAGGTCGAATGAGAACAAAAACAAAATTACAGGAGTGAGAATTCCTTCACATGTGATATTTTCTAAATCTAAAAATGGTAAAACTCTGCAAAAAAAATTGATGAAACGCTGTGAAACTCGAACTTTTTCTGCAACTTATCATAATAAAGATGTGCACAAAGTTTCAGGTGAATATGTTAAAGGGTTTGGGGAGAAAAGGCTGAAAACCACAGGTGGGATGGACAGACGGAGAGAAAACGTGTCGTCCCCTCCGGTGAACGAGCATGGGGTTTTTATTTATCACAAATTCTCATCGTGATGATTTCACACACTCAGGTGATGTGATCACATCATGATCATTGCAGAATTTCAAAATAAGATTTCACTTCAAACACTCAATGTCTCCATAAAGTGGACATTTACAGTGACACCTCCATGACACAGATGAAGAAACAGCATCATGACAATATCTCTGATGTGAGGACAAGATTCACCAAAGAACTTGTTCCTCATGAATCGATCAATGAGCCACACGGTGATCATCACTCCAACATCTTATGACCTGATCAGATGTAATATAAGATATCGATACCATCCCGGCTTTTAACACATATTTCTACAAGTTGATAAATTCTTGTATTGAGAGCCCTGTTAAGTGTAGCCATTGTTGGTACACTCAACAAAAGCAAGTCGGTCGTTCAACTCCTTTCAAAAAAAAAAATAGTTTTTCCTGAAATTTTGCTTAATACGTGAATGATGGAAGAAGAAAAAATTAATCAGGGGTAAAATTGGGATTCTCAATGGCAAATTAAACAAATGATGAGTGATGATGTTGACTCCTTCATGAAGAGAGGGCAAGCTATCGCCGGTACCATGGCCAAGTTCCAAATTACGACCAAAACTACTGCTCAGAAGGTGACGGAAAACCACCAAATATAACCCTTGCTCAAGAAGCTGCTTCGATGACACCGACGCTCTGTTATGAGTGTGGACCATCAGTGAAAGAGGGAGATAGAGAGACAGAGAGATCAGACAATGAAGTTCACAATTGGCATCCCATAACATACCAGGCAACAGAGAGGGTGTGTAGTGAGAAAGTAAATCAGGCATTTGCTGAAAGAAAACCAAAATCAGGCAGGAAGTGGGAAGGAGGAAGCATGGGGAAGATGTCAAATCTCAACAATATGTTCGTGATCGCGTTGAGCAGTGAAGTGTAAAGGAAGAGTCATTGAGAGTGAACACTGAAAAAAAATCGAGGGTCTGTGGATTCCAGATCATGACCTCGCCTCCGCCCTTGGGCTGTGTCAGTAGGCTGGATTCTCATTACAAACTGGTGGGAATGGCTCTTTCCTTGGTCTTTTTCCTTGTTGGCCTTACACCGGCAGCTTTCAAACGACTTTCTCATCTCCGAGCCACACTTTAATCCTGTTTTTATCTCCTTGACTATCTGGCTTGTGCAGTTATGAAACTCTGTGAGGGTCAGACCAATGAAAGATCTTGGTTGGTCAGAATCCCAGGTGCCTTTAAGGTCTTGCAATGACTCGGGGACATCGTCGCCCATACTGTTTATCAACACCTTTGAGGACACCAAATTTGAAATAGATTGATTATGGTTGGCGTGTAACAAATTGAGAGATAACTGACAGCCTCTGACTATTTACAAAGACACCATCGAATCAGAGAACAACAGAGCTCTTCAATTAACTCCATAAAGATGTTGGAGATGTTAATTCGGGATCAGATCGCGAAACATTTTGGTAAATTTCAACGATATGCATGCAGTCATTCATCATGGATTAAAGGGAGGTCATGTTAATTTTATATTCGGGTTCCATGAAGCAGTTTCTGATTGGATAAAAGAGGGGTAATGGATGTGGTCTATCTCGATTTTCAGAAGGTACTGGATGAGGCACCACAAAGAAAGTTGTCAGACATAGTAAGGTGAGGGCTTGCGGAGTGGTTCGTCAGGTGACTGACTGGATTGAAAGCCGCCATAGTGATCGGAACCATCCAATAGTTCTGCCTGACAGGATGTAAGTCGTGCGGTATCCCAGGGATCGGTATTTGGACCATTATTATTCAACATTTACATCGATGATTTGTGCCATGGTGTTCGGTGTTGGATTATTAATTTGCAGATAACATGAAGCTTTGAAGTCAGGTTGAGAGCAGAGAGGGAGCTGATGAGATTTTAAAAAGTCAAATTGTTTTCACACATTCAGCAAAAGATTGGCAGATTCAGTTTAACCCTTTGAAGCCTGAGCTCCTTGGACTTTTGGCTTCCCCACCCTGGGCTCCCTAGAGAAAATCTGGCTGTTCAGGTATGTGGAGGTTTGAATAGCGGCTGGTAAAACGGCCGCTCGGGTTCAAAGGGCTAACGTAATAAATGTGAAGGGCTGGGGATGGGTAAGAATCATAAAAGTGTGGATTACATGCGATAAGGGGCAATCTTGGAACATGTCATAGAGGAGAGGGACCTGGGAGTGGTCATAGATATGGGGGCGGGGGTAAGCAGACTACGCAGTGCCAAGTCGGAAGAGCAAATAGGGTTTTTGTTTGTATTTACAGGGGGTTCAATTATAATTATTCAAAAGAGGTGGTTTGAACATTGTATCGGAGTTTAGTGAGGTCTCATCGACAATATCATGTGCACTTTTGGTCACCACATCTGAAGAAGGACTTGACTGCCTCAGAGAGGGGTCAGTGTACGATGACAATATTGATTCTGTGACTCGATAAACGAAGCTATGAACAGTAAATGAAGGAGAGAGGACTTGAGAAACTATAAAGGAGATTACAAAGGGATCTCATGGAGATTTTACTTTTTTCTGCACAGGAGTGGGCTCAGACAAAAGCAAGGTCGGTTGAAGAGTGGGACAAAAATCAAGGCAGAAAATAAATAGAACAAGAGGAACGGGAGGATGGGAGGACACACTGAAACGAGCAAGAAAAGATGGTTGGATATCAGATAGGTCATTTATGCAGGAACAAAACTGTGCCCAAAACACTGCCTTGGGGAACTCCAGCCTCCATTGGAAGAGGGTAGGAGAGGGTTCCATTGATTTCAACCCACTGACTGCATGAAAGTCAAGAGTCCAAGAAGGAAGGCGGCCTCCGATACCAAAGCCAGAGAGCTGTGCAAACAATGCAGAATGACAGACTGTATCAAATGCCTGAGAAATGTCCAGAGAGACGGTCCGAATTACAGATTTGGCACCTCCAAGTACTGCTCAGATGGGAGAAGAAGCATATCCGGAGTTGAGGGACCAGGACGGAATCCAAACTGATGGTTGGAGATCAAGTTGTTTGAAAGCAGGATGGACTGGACCACAGCAATGTTGATGGATTCCATGACTTTGCTTGCAATTGTAAACAAGCTCACTGACCTATCGTTGGTCGGTTGTGCAGGCTTAATGGACTGAATTGCCTCCTTCTGCATCAAAGTTCCTTGTGTTTCTTTGTTGTGTGTATCCCAGTGAACAAGATTCATTGCAAATAAATTCCTCTTCCAGCAAGTCAATTCTCCCAAATAATTAGAAAATGTGATAAAACGATATCTTTATGACAATTGGAAAGGAAAAGAAAATCCACCTTTGAAAGTACATGCTTTAAGAGAGTCACAGAAAGGATCAAATGATAATCAAATCATGCGTGCACCAACTTCTGAAAATTACTTCTCGATTATGACTGAGTTTCCCTCTTCCTGTTGTCATGGAGAAAACACGGCTGTCACCGAAATTAACTCCAAAATGGGCAGTGGGGTTAATAGCGCCACGTCTGGTGGAAGCCGGTGTTACACATCCTGTTCATTTATCTTATTATTTGTTGTGATTAATAAAAATTTCTTCCAAAAATGACAAAGTGCTTTTTCTAAGACTGTGACGCAGTACATTACCCACCCAAGGTGGGCTGAGAAGGGTACTCTGGCTCAGAGGGCAGGAGTGCCCGCTAGTATTTCCAAATATGCATCCATCGAAAAACCAAATGAGAGCACGACTTACCATTGTTTCTCCAAGGTGTTCCTGGAAAATTCTCAAACCATGGGTGGTCCTTTATTTCCTGAACACAAAACGTTGTGCAATAAATTTTCAGAATCATAGAAAAACACCGCTTAATCTCATAACCCCCTCAAAATACCACAGCGAGAACACAACACAAGATTGGCGGCCCAGACCGTACTGCTGAACTCGTTTTGTGAATTCAAAATAAAATCTCCAAAACTGCCTCTCATTGTGGTCACCGACCTGCATGGAGATCCTCTTTGCTGGATTTTCACAAATCATGGACAACAAGAGGGAGGTACATGATTTGCTCAGCATTGCTGGAGGATGGTATGGAGTCAACTCTTCGAAGGGTGACTCGATTTTCTGTAATGAGATGGTACAGGCACCAAATGATTCATCAACATCCACAGTGAATATTCACACTCACATTGAGAAATAAAAAGCATGACACAAGAAGCCACATTCCAATTATGTCCAAGATGATTTTCAAAGGAAAAAATTAAATGTTCTCTTTCTTTAAAATCTTGGATCAAGAAAAACGTTGTTAGTTGGGAACAAATTGGGGAAATGAAAAAAATATAAATTGAGGAAATTATTCAAAAGGAAGGTGATAAGGGTTGAGGTTAATTACACAGATCGGCAAGCAACAGTCCTTTCACCCTCTGCAAATGTGGATAAAATCACAAGATGGTCCAACACTTGGAACATGTCTTTCAAGCCTGAAAAATCTCACACTCTCACAATGTCTCTCTGAAAGGACCATCAGGAACACCCCCCCCCCCGCCGCCCCATCCACTTTCTCAACAATCCTCTTGAAGAAGTTCTTTCATTCAAGCTTCTGGGTCTCACGATCTGCCATGATCTTTCCTGGGAAAGCAACATTTCCAAACTGGCCTTCAAAGCCAGTCACTGACTGGGCATCCTCCGTCGTGCACGGTCTTTCCTTGGCACACCTGAGCTCCTGACCACATTCTAAGCATCTTGTCCACAGCCTGATGGAGGACCGCTCTCCCCTCTGGGCTGGTGCTCCTGCCTCTCACCTTTCTCGGCTTCACACTGTGGAAACCAAGGCAGTTAGGACCATTGGTATCTCCCACGATGAGGCCGAGTCAGTGGATTACTCACTCTCTCACCACAGGCAGGTCGGTGATCTTTGTCTTCCACCATCTCCTCTCCAGCCTCGCCCCCTACTCCTGCTCTGTCAGAGATATGTCCCCTTCCCCAACCCCCCCCCCCACCTCTTATTTCCACAGGGTGCTCAAGGTCCGCCAGCAACGCACTTCTAGTAAAACTACGAAAATCAAGAATCACTGTTCACATTCACTCTTTCATTCCTCTTTTTCCTGCCTTTGGAACAAACCCCACACTCTCTTCAATCCCACTCTTCCCTCTCGGTCTTCCAACCAGCTGTTCAGCAGAATCTCATGTCTTCCCCCATCTAAAACCACGATCTTTTCTAGCCCTGCTCATTCATCACAAACCCACCAAATACAAATTCCCTGCTTTCCTTACTGATAGTCCCTTTTATGTGGGGACCTGAAAGTTCATGTTGTGTCCATCTTGTTTACCCTGTGTGCCCTGTTTTGTCATAACCTCTCCCACCCCTCTTGTCTCCTGCTCCCCTTGTTGTACTTTCTGTGTGTTCGCTCTCACACGAGCCTCGACAGTGTCCATAAAAAAAAACAAAAAAGGGGAGGTTATGGAATTACGAATGGAATGAGAAGATCATTTCAGAAAAGTATTGATGGGAAAAGGGAGAGGGATTAGAAGGGGTATGTTCGGAGCATTTTGGGAAGGAAAGCGAATGAGGAGAAAATTTCGCCTCATTTTTGGAAATAATTAATATATTTGACAAGGATATCTTGCACATAATTTAATTCAGAACATTTAAACTTAAAAAATACAAAGCAGCAATAATACTGCTGTTTACGAATGAGGATGTTTTTGATGTTAACTGTTGTTGAGGTTGTAAGTGTAGGGGGAGGAGAGTTGGGAACCCCCCACCCCCGGGAAGACCAAGACACATGCACGTAGGGTAAAAGCAAGTTATGCCGGAGTATTCTGTTGCACAATTAAGTTATATCGTGGGTATGTTGTGTTAATTTGGAGTATTCAGGTTTATTTCTTTTAAAGTTTGATGTGCCTTTGGGAAAACAAATCAAAGACTTGTATGCATTCATTAACAAAAATCATGAAAAAAAATTCAGAGCGTGAAGCATCACCAACTCCAAACAGACACAACCCAGAGATTCTCTGTCACTGGGCGCTGCTGAATCCGGCCAAAACCATGTCAGAAAATTGGAATTTCGCCAACACTTTATAAAAGGTTGTGTGGCATCTTTCACATACTTCACATATAAATAAATATATACTGTCAGAACACTCCAATCGCGGTCTCGTTATTCACAGAGCCCGCGTATTCACGGACCATACAGTGTGTCCTGCTTCCACATTCGTGCATTCACGTTTTATATTTTTATTTTTTATTTTGTTTTTATTTTTTACACTTTAGGACTTGTCTCCTCGATCCACCACCACTGATATTATTTCAGCCTGAGAATTCTTCCACAGAAAACTGCTCTCTCTCTCTCGTATGCACAGATTAATCCCATCTTGTCATCAATTATCTTACCATCCTCCCGCTCGTGCTTCTCTGATCCTCAGGTGAGGCTGTTGCTTTATTTAAAACAACTTGCATTCTCCTTCTGAAAGGCAAATCCGAATGAATGCAACCTCAGAGCAATCCACAAAGCCCACAACAAGTGTGTGTTTACCCTCAGGAGAGCTAGAAAACAACATGTATCCAATCTCAAAAATGAACTTTCAAACTTGTTTCCCTCCTCTAAAACCTGGTGGCACCTTTTCAAGTCTATCTCTGGTGTTTGCTCCCGTTCCATCCTTTTCCTCTCTTCAAATGGCACCACAGCCGATTCCACTCGTGAGAAGGCTGAATGCCTCAAAACCTTTTGTCCCAAACCTCTTCCTCTCTGTTCCCAATGAAGATATAGCATGTTAATGGGGATAGGTGTGCATAGCGAATGCGAGTCAGACCAAGTTCGTGTTCTTTCCTTCTTTGACACCGTCATCTCAAACCATTTCCCATGAAAGGCACACAAAGACACATCACGAGGTCCCCACATCCTTCATTTTGCGGAAAAATTGTGGAGAATCCCACACAATCAGCTCGAGTAAGGAAGGGAATAATAAGGCCACGTGCCAGCTGCCCCCAAAAGGAAGCTATCCATCCAATCTGACAGGTGAGCACTTATCTCCTATCCCTTCCCATTTCTGGAAGAAAATATCTGGAAAGTTTACTCCACCAATCAGGCACTATTGCTGGGTCAAAAGACAGGAATCGACCAATGACAATCGAGGAGGGTCTTGACCACCCCCGCAAGTCCTGCACCAATGAAGAGTTGTGAAGCCGAGGGGTCAGGGAGGGGGTGGGAAAAGGAAAAATTAAGGAAGGAATGCACAAAGCACAGAGAGAGAATTTTGGGTACAGGGTTGAACAGCTTTTCCCTCACCGACCCTCTTCCACACTCGAAAGAAAACTTTTCCCGACACTTCTTCATGTTTTGACTTTTCCAACTTTCATTTCTTCACATTCTTCCGACCTTTTTGACTTTCCATTCCCATCTTCCATACTTTCCATGGCTCTCACCCAGCCACTGACACACACTTCGAACCCGGTGCAGATTCACATCGTCCGGTTGTCGCAACGGGACCACCACAAGAGCTTGATACACCGCACGAGATCCCTGCCAACCATGCCGTCCATCGTGTTCGATCGAAGGAACATCCAGCCACCCCCGCATGACCGGGACCCTGAGAGATTGGAGGAAATAGTCCAGGAGGGAGTGTGCGGAAGGCAAACTTGAACCCCTGAGCAGAGGTTGACCACAGCTTCAAACAGGATTGCAGAAGGTGTGTAGAGGTGCGTAAAAGACCCCACACTACTTCTTTCTCACCATCATTTCTCACACCTTTCCTCGCATTCTTTCCTTTCCTTGGGTGTCTGGATCCATTTCACGTAAAGGTGCAAAGTAATTGTTTAAGGCATCGAAGGGTGGGTATATCACACAGTGGATAAAAGGTCGTGTACATGTTCGTGAAAATTTCTGAATTTAGCTTTCCTTGCCTTTCCTGAAGTCTCTCACCATTTCCCCATTTGAATTTCCAAAACACCATTTCTCCCACCAATTTTCTGCTTGTGTAACATATTAATGAAGGATGTGATATCGTATCATGACTTTTTGACTGCTGGGGTTTGATCTGAAATAGCGTTCCTGGGATTGGATCAAGTGAAGAATTGGTCTGATACACGAGAGCGTGTGGCGTGTAACACTCATTCGCTCGGTCAATTAGTAGTCATTGCACAGTCACAGTCGCGGTTCCCCATCTGTTTCATTCATCTCACAAGTACGGTAAACCAACCCTGGGCACAAAGATACAGCCGGAGGTGAGTGTTGGAGACGGTGTTCGTGGTCTTTTGATGGACACGTTGGGCTTTCAAAGTTTTCTGACCCATGTCCGTAACAACATAAAGGAGAAAGGAAATGGGTCGGTGACATTTAGGAGGTGGGGAGGTGCGGTGTACAGCCAGCGTGGTTGTGTCTTCTGTATCATCTTTATATTTTGAACCACCATAAGAGGGTGTTGGGGATCATTTACATTTCCAATCAATGTCAATGTCAGAAAAATGTTTCTGGAAAATGAACAGAAGCACTTTTTGCAAATAAAGGAGAGGGGGAAAGGGAGGGGAAGGGAATGCAGAGATGTCCAATTGAAGAAAATAAAAATTAATCAACGGAAGAAAGGGGTTTGGATGGATAAGTGAAAAATAAATCAAGGGAGGTGAGAGAGGGGAGATGTTTCAGAGGAGTTTTTATGAGGATGAGAGAAGGGGAGAGGACAGAAGCAACAAAACAAAAAAAATTTAAGTCACAACATTCATGAGGGTAATGATAAAAATGATGTTGAGAGGAAATATAGAAATGCTCACCAGTAATTCTGTGTTCGAAAAGGGATATTTTTTCGTCAACAAGCAGTGCAGCATGATTCCACTTGCCCAAACATCAACAGGTGGACCTTCATATTCTCCCCCCCTCAGGATTTCGGGAGCCGCAAACGATATTGTCCCAACTTTTCCTTTAAGCCGCTCACCCGGGACAAAACACCTGGCAAGACCGAAGTCAGCCACTTTCAGTACCCCTTGTTGGCTATAAAGCAGGTTTTCGGGCTGGAGAGAGGATAAAAACAGAGATGGCTTTGTTAAAGTGGTATAATTTCAATTTGTAAAAATCATGGCACAAAGATGACGACATAACAAACTACAAACAGACATAACCCAGAGATTCTCTGTCACTGGGTGTTGCTAAAGCCGGCCAAAACCATGTCAGAAAATTGGAATTTCGCCAACACTTTTCAAAAGGTTGTGTGGCATCTTTCACATCTATAAGTAAGAGTTGGCAGATGGTGCAGCTCGGTTGAGTTCTCCTCTGACGTCACAGCACCTCGGTGATGAAACACTTCTGGCAGAGAATTGGGTTGATTGTGTGAACGTGGATCCACTTCAGACCGTGATCAAAGCTGCCTGGATGTCAGATCAATTGGATGTATTGTTAGTTCTGAGCTATGTTGTCAGTTCTTTAATTTAATAAATTTGCACAGATTATTGTCCAAAGTGCTGTAAACATGACACTTTAAAAAAAGAATTTCACAATTCTGAAACTTGTTTGAGCTCAAGATCTATCTGATGAAGGATAAAAGTAGATATCACCCAAAGTTGGATTTTCAAGCTGACAGGATGGCCTAGAGGTACGCACACTTGCCTCTACGTTGCGGAGCCTGCGTTTGAATCCTGACCCAGCTTTCAAATGTCATCCCAGTATTTCACTGGCAGAATGATTCATCAATATGTGTGCCGTACTTCGGACTGTCATTAAACATCAATCTCATCTGTCGGTCTTCATTGGTGAACACAAAGACCCACGGTGTCCTTCACAAAGTGTAGTTGAGCTATCGCTGCACCCTGAACAAATTACAAATTCCTGCCCCAACCTACAGAGGGGAGGGATTCAATCAGTGGCACAGCCATGTCCTCAGTCATGATGCTACCCTGCAGCCTTGTGCTGTATATGAAAGAAGAAGGTGGATTTCCAGGGTATCTCACCTGCAGCTGCAAGGTTTAAAATGACACTCATAAATTTTAATGTACATATAGGACAGTCAAAATGTCGGATGACCTCCCACAAATTGCAACAAAAGTAAACTCAACAGATTTTAATTCCTGGATATGTCCTCAGTGACAGAAAAAAATTCCTAAGGGATCCTCTCGGGGGAAAGTCCTGAAATCATCGAAATCCAATTTGGCCGCCACCCGGTTTCGGGGAAAATGAGAAAATTGTAAAGATTGATATTTTAATCCGTAAATATATGTTTTTCTGCATTGTAATTGTTTCTAATTCTGTTCAGTGTATTGATATACAAGAATAATTCTTAAAAAGTGAAATGTATTGAGGGTAAAATAAAACATTATAGCTTTTTTGTCCAAAAATGACAATTTTTGTCCCGAAAAAAAAAAAATTACCTGATATTGATTTTCGCTCCTGGACCAAAAAAAAATAAGAAATGTTGAAGACACAAGATGAAATCAAGTCTATGGCAAAACAATATAATTATGTAAATCATTGAAACATGACAAAATTCACAATTCCACTCCGGGCAATTACATCTGCCTGACGAAGGTTTCAAAATGAAAATGAAAATTTGCATTAAACTCAGAAACTACATCCATTATAAACTTACTATACATGTTGAGAAAAATCAAGCGTATTAAATTTAGAACTCGACAATGTCGTCATCATCCTCATCATTGTCACATGGAGTGTTTGTGCAGCCAGAGCCCCTGCAGCTTCCACAAGCTGGAGTGCACTCGATGTTGTGCTTCTTGCATGTGCATCTCATGGTGCTACATTCAGCCTGGCAGTTGCACCTAATGACACGTAACATCTTTTCAGGAGCTGGAGCTGTTGATGTCTGAAGTGGCACAAAACCCTCGTCACTCTTCTGCCAACCCCAGTCTGTCGGAAGAAGTTCATCTGCACATCCCTTCCATTCTTGGACTTGCAGATACATGCGCAGGCTGTGATACTTTGCTGCTTCCGATGATGGTGGTAACGTCTGTGGTTGCACATGAGAGGAGCTCTCAGCCACCTTGTCCCAGTTCCGCTGATACCGGAGGGTGTCCAGGGTGACAGTTGACTTTCCGTTGTGGATTATCACCAATGTTTTTTCTCCTGCATCTGTCTCATTACATATGGAAGCTGGATTTGTATCAAAAACCTTGGCCTGGTCACGGAATGTGTTGTTTGCTTTGAACTTTTTGAGAGAAGCTCCATTTCCAATCCCTTGAAGACGAGATGTCGTGTCGCACCCAAGAACTGCATGTAGAAACAGTATGTGCTTGCACATGTCTGAACCAATCATTTTCTTTGTAGCCTTGATGTTCCAGATGCGAGACTTCTTCGTGTTCTTCTATGGCTCGGGACAAAAGAAGAGGTCATGGGATTCTAAGCTTGCATTCTAGCATAGGAGGACGAGGAGATCTGTGTCATCACCAACCAGCACAGTGTTGGTGACAGTAGCAGACTGCACGGCCTTCAGTACAATCAGGAGATCAGCATCCCCTGAGGCATGGTGTGTCTCACAGTTCTTCTTCTGAAGCTCTTCACTCAACATAAAAATGAATCGCTGTTTATTCTGTCTCTTGGCAAGAAACTGTTCCTTCTTCATTGTGAGACACAAGTCAGCTGTAAATGTCACAGTCGTGCCAGCATTCCTTTTAGACCGTCTCTGGTGTGTCATGTCCTTCGTGTTGGTACTCTCATCACCATCAAACACGACTATGGCATCTCCGTACTTCTTCGTTACATAATCAGTGTACTGGTGGCATATGTCTCTGTATGTAGATCCATGAGACCATGGAATGCGTTGAACAAGTGCCCCGCCATCCAAAACATACTGTTGCCCATCATTGGGGATATTGCCTGGGACATCGGATCCAAGAAGATCCCAGATGGCATCAGCAAAGACTGGCTTGTGTGCTTCTAGGAGCTGAAGAGAGGAATCATAGAGGGCAGGTTGGATAGCTGCACAGTTCATATTTGAAGGCCGACTCCAGTTCTTCTGCTGTCTGTGCAACAGTGATCAGTCTCTGGAAGAGGAGTTGTGGGTCAACCTGGACTTGCTCTCCATCAATCTTGACAGATGACTTCATGCCGAGGGTGACAACTTGGTCTTTCCTCTTAAATATGTACTCGGCAGGTGTTTTCCCATCCATAGATTTCAATATTTTGGTTCCTACAGCATGGGCTGTATCGACGTTGATGGTGGGGTGTGCATGAACTCCAGTGGCAATGTTCCTCAGACATGGATCACTACTGAATGGATTCCGTTCCTGTAAATACTGAAGAGCTGAGAGTGTGTCCTTCCAGTCACGAGATTGTCTTGCCTTGGCCATGTCCTTCTTCTGCTCTCCAGTGTTGTAGTTCACACCTGTGAGCTCCTGCATTGCCTGGTTTATTTCTGCACAGGCAGGCATTGATAGTAGCCACACCAGCCGTTGTTGCTCTGTCATTCCTCGCCCTTGTATGAGCCCCCCGCTGGTCTTCAAACTTCTCATCAGAACTTGTTCGATGATCAGGTCAGATGAAAGACCTGCCCACAGGCGATCACTTCGTCGAACCACAAGGAACCCCTCATCAAAACGTTGTTGGACAATGGGATATTGAGTTTTGAGGTTGGATATCTGCTGCAGATACACCCTCAAAGATTTGGCATACAGGTTGTGTCCCGAGTCTGCCAGGTAAGGCAGCATTTCTTGGATGACCTGAAGATGTAGTGCCCAGTTCCCAGTGCACTCTGCCCAGATGTATTTGCGTAGAATGTCTAGCATGTCCATATACTGAACCCAGAGCGCTGAAGTTCTGGAAGATATCTTTGCAGACTCGGCATGCTTTCTGAAGGTGGTCTTTGATTCATTTTAAGACGTCAGACTTGCATACTTCTTCCAGAGACTGGGGTTGGCAGAAGTGTGACGAGGGTTTTGTGCCACTTCAGACATCAACAGCTCCAGCTCTTGAAAGATGTTACGTGTCATTAGGTGCAACTGCCAGGCTGAATGTAGCACCATGAGATGCACATGCAAGAAGCGCAACATCGAGTGCACTCCAGCTTGTGGAAGCTGCAGGGGCTCTGGCTGCACAAACACTCCATGTGACAATGATGAGGATGACGACGACATTGTCGAGTTCTCACTTTAATACGCTTGATTTTTCTCAACATGTATAGTAAGTTTATAATGGATGTAGTTTCTGAGTTTAATGCGAATTTTCATTTTCATTTTGAAACCTTCGTCGGGCAGATGTGATTGCCCCGAGTGGGATTGTGAATTTTGTCATGTTTCAATGATTTACATAATTATATTGTATTGCCAGACTTGATTTCATCTTCTGTCTTCAACGTTTCTTATTTTTTTGTTCAGGAGCCAAAATCAGTATCAGGTTAAAAAAAAAAAAATTTTCGGGTCAAAAAATTGACATTTTTCGACAAAAAAGCTATAATTTTTTATTTTATCCTCAATACATTTCACTTTTTTATAATCTTACTTGTATAGCAATATACTGATCATAACTAGAAACAATTATAATGCAGAAAAACATATATTTACGTATTAAAATATCAATCTTTACAATTTTCTCATTTTCCCCGAAGCCGGGTGGCGGCCATATTGCATTTCCATGATTTCAGGACTTTCCCCCTGGAGGATCCCTTAGGACTATTTTTCTGTCACTGAGGACATATCCACAATCAAAATCTGTTGAGTTTGCTTTTGTTGCAATTTGAGCAAGGTTGACCAAATATTTCTGCGAAAATGCCTGTACTAATACCATACTACTTCACTGTGGTGTCAGATTTTCATTAAATATCAGCACACTTAATGTTCAAAACGTTCCTTGAGCTTTTCTTCTCGACACAGAAAACATGCTCAATTTCCCGAACTCGTCATACCAGGAAGTGAAATATATGGTGTCATTCAATCATTCGCAGAACTGTGCCATGTCTCCAGGTTAAAATTGCAAGTTCCAAAGTAGTGGAGAGGAAAGCAGACGTCTACGCATGTTTTTATCGACAAATATCAAAATACTTTCAGAGAATTGGTGAATTTTCATGTGAAATATGATCATTTTCACTTCCAAATAACATTACTGCAGGAAGTTTCATTCCTGATCCCCTGAATACTTCAAGTCATAAAATCCAGCGAATAAAAACTCGAATTTTGAAATGATCGATCAACATGTGATGAACAGTCAGAATTGGTCAGACTTGAAGAAGTGGATCTGGGTGGATGAACAATGCACAATATTCCTCAAGGAATCGCCCACTCTCCCTGAAGGACACCATAGGATCTTTAACGACCACCAACTAATGGCAGCAGATGGGACCCCCAGTTTAACGTGCATCTGAGGGATAGCCTGTACATTGATGAATCACCATGCTTGTGAAACACCGCAATGAGAGTTTAGACCTGGGTCAGAATTCAAACCCAGGCGAGATGACTCAGAGGCTAAATATCGGAATCTCGAGGGCACCCTTCCAGCCCCAAAGAATATTGAAGTTTATTTAATGAATTCCTGTTGAAACGCAGCACCACGAAATACGAGATTTATATTACGAGTGAAAATGTTCCACTCGATCTGCAAAGATTAATGAAAATGAAATTTCAATGTTCAGGTGACATTGATGAATGGTGAACTTCCAGACGTTCCAGTTGTTAAAAGTAACGTCTGTATGTTCAACATATGAACTAAAGTTTTGTAAATTTCTGTGTGTGTAAGAATCGGAGATTTGAGAAAAAAATCTGCGAATTATGTGATGAAAATACAATCATGAAATGAACCGAGAAAAAAAACATCCCGGTGTCTGGATTCTTACCTTTATGTCAGAATGCACAATGTTCTGATCATGGATGTGTGCGAGTGCAGAAACAGTCTGGAAAAATTCAAAAGCACATGATGAGATTCCTTTTGAAATGAAAGATCAAACTCGTTCACAAGTATTTTTTTTCCTGTTCAATACAACATTTCAAACCGGACGTGTGAATCACACTTGTGAACACGATTCACTCACCTGGTACATTATCGGCCACGCGAATTGTTCAGACAGAGGGTCATTTCGAGAGACGAAATCATGGAGCGTTTCTGCAAACAAAACTCATCATGAGACTTCACAGAAACAAATAAATACAAGGCATATACAAGTGAAGTGATAATATATTAAGTGATTTTTCACCATTGAGTGATCTAATAAGGATAGAAATAACATAGACATCGAACGATATCTCAACAAGTTTTGGATGAATTGGGACAAGACTTCGTGGATGAGTTGGGGAGGTGACAAGAACAAGCCGATTCAATTTTGGTTTAGTTCCGGATGAAGATCCGTCCGATCATTGGAATAAAAATTGTTAACAGTTCAGTCTGGCGTCGGTATGTCCTCCACAGAGTGCTGTTCTCATTTCTTTGTGTCATCCAAAAACTTATATCGTGAACTTTAGATACAATTGTGCAGAAATAACTCACCAAAACGAGTGAGTTCACAGAACATAATTATCCCCTGTCGTGTTCAAGTCTTTTCTTCAATTTTTATAAAATAATGATTTGAAAGATAGTTTTAAAATCTGCAAGTTTATCACTCCTAAAGCAGTCTTACACATCACACTTAAACACTGAAATAAGACGACATTGAGTCACAGTTTAGAAGATGGAGGCTTCATTGATCACCATAGAATGCAGCATCAATCGGCTTCGGACACAGCCGTGTGACGGTCTCTTCTTCACCCCCGATACTGCACCTCTCACATGCCGTGCCCTCATGCTATGTATCATGTTTATAGAGCAGGTTCTTGGAAGTATTATGAAGACAATTTGCATTCTACAGCGTTCAAATATACAATTCAATTCCAATCAAGGTTCAGAGAGGTTTAAAGGTGGATAAAATGATTAATTCTGGATTACACCACCATTTTACCGAGTATCGATTACATCATCCTGTCTGACATGTTATATCAGTTTGTGACCTTTTGTTTGTGTCCTTCATCATGTCCTTAAAAACACTAAGTTTACTGTTTGGAATGATTTTCAATTTTGTTTGAGTGCCAGGCAGGACGGCAGAGTAAAAAAGATCATCTCACTCCTCTCTACACATGTGTGATCGGAACAAATTCAGAGCCAACGTGAAACAAAACGACAGATTTGTCTTCACATTGATGTTCAGATTCGTGTTCAAAATAAGACATTCAATTTAAATGAGTTGTTCCTCCGTCATAAATGATGATCATAAACTGATGAGACAGACAGATGGACGGACATGGACCAAATGCTTAACCCCGCTTTTCACATTTTGTGTGCACGGGGAAATTATTACAGATTTTAAATTGATTACGATGTTCAAATGTGAGATAATGAACACAAACATCACCACATAACAGAAGGAGAATTGAAAAGGCCTTACCGCCATCAACATACTCCATTGTTAAGGCTGCGCAGTCACTCAAAACTTGAAAACGAAACACTTTCACTGCACAGGGACAGCGGGATGGAACAAATGAAAACAATGTTGAAACGGGTCATCACAACACAAGACTTAGTTGATCCATGTTACCTTTGGTGTCGTTTATTTAATACCAGCAAATACAACCCATCACGTTGCTGAGGGGGAGATCAAGTTGGAGGGGGTAAGGAGAGATGGGAGAGAGGGGATGGTGGAGGGAGGGAAAGAGAGAGAGGGAGAGGAGAGACGGGGAAAAGGGGAGGGAGGAGGGAGAAAGAGAAAGGAGGGAGAAAGGAGTGAGGGAGAGGAGAGAGAGGAGGGGTGGGGAGAGAAAGGGAAGGGAGGAAGCTGGGTTGAGGGAGGGGAAAGTCAGGAAAGGAAGGGGAGGGAGAGCGAGATAGGGGGCTGGAGGAGGGACACCTCACCAAATGTCACAATACACTCCGAGTCAGGGGAGACAAGCAGGATGGGAAGGAGAGGAGGGGAGGTGGGGAGGGGTTTGGAAGGAGATATGCGTGAGAGGAGGAGTTCCTAAAATGCATTTGATAGTGGGACTTGTGGAGAAGTGGGGAGGGGGTAGTACAGAATTGAACAAAATGGGGTACGATAAAACAGCACCTGAACACAGCATGCGGAAACCGCTGGAAGATGTAAGGGTAAGGGGGGAGGAGAGGGGAGGGGTTTGGGTCCAGGTAAGCGTGAGGGTAGGGGAAGGGAAGGCAATGTGATGGGAAGGGAAGGCAGCGTGAAGAGAGGGAAGAAAGGCAGGGTGAGGGGAAGGAAAGGTGTCATGGGGGCAGGGAAGAGAACACAACATTAGGGGAGGGGTAGGCAAGGGTGATTAAATGTGCCCAAACAGCAACATCGTCTTTTTAACCACCAGGTTTCATATAAAACCACTGTTAACCTGTTAACCACTGTTAACCACTAACAGTTAAGAGTGAGAGCGTGCGTATCTCTCAGCTCTTCTGCCGTGATGTGGCAATTCACTGCTTTGGATAATAACTAAAAACATTTTTTACTCATTATAATCATCTCATATTTCGCTTCCTCCCTCCGGAAATGTCCCCAAACAGAACCGAGCCGACAGATCATCATCAAAGCTTGAAGAGCGCTCACCAAATGCCAAAACCACTGAAGCAAGAAATGCAACGAAACAGTTGAAGAAACTTTTAAAAACAAAACAGTGTTTTTATAGGTATTTATCTCTGCTGAAGTGAAGGGTCCTGTAATGAAAGAAGATGGTACAAATCGGGGAAATGTGGTGAAAAATAAAATTTCACATTTTCAGCGAATGAATCACCACCCGATTAACGGCCGGAGACAATGTACGGACAAAACGCAGACGAATGAGCCCTCAACTGTGTATAAGGTGATCGATATATTCAGTGACACTGCGAGAATGGCAGAGTGCTCCCCAAGTGGCTTAAGCACTCAAGCAAGCACTCCAGCGAAACTGTTCATGAATCATGGCTGACGAAGCAAGCGATTGCCGATCAGTGTTGTCATCACCATGCATCCGGAGACGACTGGAATGTCAAGCGATGTCCGAAGTGGACAAGTGAACACTTTTCTTAGCAATCAAAACTGCTGTTGAAATAAATAAAGAAGTTTAAATTTTGAAATTCAGCTGGGATTAAGAGATTCTTGAGCTTATGTCATGTGCATTAATTAAATAAAGCCATGAACGCTGGCATCTCTGGGTGTTCACAAGCATTGCCATGAATCCATTGATTTGTAGATTTGACGATCAGACATTCAATGTAATGTGAGTGAGGAAAGTGAGAAAAAAAAACTTTCCATTAACAAATTGTTGCAGCCTATTCCAAGTCGAGGCGTTGTTGAGCAGGACAAAAAATATGGCGGCTTCAGACTCTTGTGAGCTGACAGAGGGCTGATCAA
>NW_028222831.1:5000-25000 GCF_056783735.1 Eptatretus burgeri | reverse complement strand
TACAATTTTTTTTTTTTTTTTTGGGGGGGTTGGAATCACTTAAAACATAGAAATGCAAAAAAAATTTTTGGGGGTGACAATTTTTTTTGGGGGGGGGGGTTGGAAATGACTTAAAACATGTAGAAATGCAAAAAAAAATTCTCCAATTTTTTTTTTTGGGGGGGGTTGGAATCACTTAAAACATAGAAATGCAAAAAAAAAATTTTGGGGGGTGACAATTTTTGGGGGGTTGGAAATGACAAAACGTAGAAATGCAAAAAAAAAAAAATTCTCTAACAATTTTTTTTTTTTTGAGAGGGAGGTTGGAATCACTTAAAACATAGAAATGCAAAAAAAAAATTGGGGGGTGACAATTTGGGGGGTTGGAAATGACATAAAACGTAGAAATGCAAAAAAAAAAAAATCTCAACAATTTTTTTTGGGGGGGTAACAATTTTTTTTTGGGGGGGGGGGGGTTGGAAATGACTTAAAACATGTAGAAATGCAAAAAAATTTTTTGGGGGGGGGGGGGGTTGGAATCACTTAAAACATATAGAAATGCAAAAAAAAAAAAAATTTGGGGGGGGTGACAATTTTTTGGGGCGGGGGGGTTGGAAATGACTTAAAACATGTAGAAATGCAAAAAAAAAAAAAATTCTCCCACAATTTTTTTGGGGGGTGTTGGAAATCACTTAAAACATGTAGAAATGCAAAAAAAAAAAAAAAAAAATTCTCTAACAATTTTTATTTTTTTGTAGGGGGGAGGGACCAAGTCCAAAATTTAATGGCATTATCCTTGGTCCATACCTAACCCCCCCCCCCACCAAGTTTCGTCGAAATCCGTCAGTTTTTCCATAATACTGTTCACAAACAAACAAACAAAGAAACAGAAAGGGGGGAAAACATAACTTCCTTCACCTTTGGTGGCGGAGGTAAAAATAACATTATTACAGTGCAGTATAAAGGTATTATTACTGATGAATTATGCAAAACAATTACACATACTTGTATGGCGAAACATAAACGAGTGTTTTGAAGTCGATGGACGACCTGAAGTGTCAACATCCATTTTCTCAGACTCGTCGGGTTCTTCATCATGTCAAACTCGAGGCTTTTTTGAACCATTTCGTTATGGCAGATTGCTGCATTGTTTCTTGCCTCTTCCTCATGAAATGTTCTTGTTTGAGGTGCACCTGCATCACTTCCTGGGTGCCATAAGCTTTCTGCCTCGAAGCAAACTTCACAAACGTGTCAAGACCTTTCCGGGAGCGTGTTCCTTTACCGATATGCTTGCTATCGCTTGCCTTGCCATCCGTTCCTTATCAATCCTTTCGTTGGAGTGCTTGCTTGAGTGCTTAAGCCACTTGGCGATTATCATCACTTGCTTGCATCACCATACTGGAAATTTATTGGATCATGATCTGCAGACTTTTGTTCTTCTGCTGATATCAAGCTTGAAACAAGCCAGACAGCCATCAGAAAAGGCACATTGATCAGTCATTCCCATCTGATCATAAAAATACTTTGCCTTCTCAAGTAGCATCGGTCCTGAGATTGGTGCTCTCTCCAAACACTTGGGAGTAAACCATTTGTCCAGAACTTTATCTAGTTGCTCCATATTTGGCTTGTGTGAAGTATGGCACTTGTTGTCATCTTTGTCTGTCTCTGATTTGGTGTAAGCTTCCAGTAACTTGTCCTTCTGGGCCTTGATGTCGGAAATGGTTGACGATCCGACGTTGTACTCGCGCGTCAATGCATTTCTATTGCCTCCATTCTCGAGTCTTCTCCTCATGTCCATTTTCTGGTTGATTGCAAGAACAATCCTCTTTCTTTTCTCATCACTATTGCTTGATGGGGTAACAGAAGCCACGATGTTTTGGAAGCCAAACTACTACTTCTCGCCGAGTTTTCACTCGTGTGTTCTACCCAAGATTTGAGATCCTGTGATTGTTCGTTGGTCACAGAGAGCCCAATGCATCATGGCAACGATTAGGACATGGATTTGTTTCCCTTGTTTTTGGTACATTGAACCTTGACTCAGAAAACTTCACCGGAGGGTTTTCAAAACAAATAAGTGAATGCCTGCCGTTTTGCGAAGCCAAAATATTTTTGTGGCACCTCCAATGGTGTGGATTTACGATGGATGGACGCGGCTTTTGAACCATGAGGATGTAACGAAAAGTCATTGTGAGAAAAAGCTTCATTTTTCACAGCTGAGGCCAGGTTGACTCTCTATCGCGTGTTTTACCTCTGCCACTGAATGTGGGTGGAGGTTGTGTTTTCACCTCTGTCTGTCTGTCTGTCTGTCTGTGAATAGGATATGTCATAAAGTTGTGGATGGATTCGGACAAAATTTGGTGAGGAGGTTGGGTGTGTGACACAGATTAAATGATGAGATTTTGGTGAAGATCCAGATCGGCTACTGGAATTTTTAAGTGATTCTTCACCATTGAGAGATAGTGTTGCGGAAATGGCCCCTTAGTGGGTTATTAAATATAGGATTAGCCCAGATCCCCCCTTAAATGCATGTTTAGCCAGGTTGTTTGGTAATCGGACATTACATGTGTGTCAGGAGGTGTAGCAGGCTGTCCAGTGTTCATACAGTGGTGGTGTACCGAGAGGCGCCCCCTTTTTCCTTCTCCCCTCCGAACCAGCCCCCACCCAGCGCCCTGACAGAGTCAGTCGACAAGGCGTGCCGGCGGCCCATTGGCGGGGAGCTGCTGCAAACTCGAACGATGGACCAATCAAGTGTCCCGGGGATGGTCCAAAAAAGCCCGCCCCGAAAGGCAAGAGGAACTGCTTTTTCCGGTCTGCGATCTGCTTCATGAGGAGTGACTTGACGAGCGGTTCCTCCTTGGCCATGGATCCAGCATGCAGGTCCTCCCCAGGTTCATCCTGAGTCCAGCCACGGGGCCTCTGACTGTCCTTGCTCCCTGCGCGGCGGGACCACGTCTTTTCATCCCGTCGATCCGCCTGTGGAGCCCAACACCCAGATTTGGCCTAATCTGGTGTACAGGCCAGGCCTGGATTCTCATACTGGACCTTGTGAAGAACCAGCTGGAACACACCATAGATCTTTCGCTTTTGTGCCATTGACCTCACGGCCTGGACGCACCGAGGCCGCGTGCATGAGCGGTGCCGATAGGAGTACGTCGCCACCATTTTGCCATGCTGCATGCTAGAGCTGGGCGCTCGAATCCAATGACATCGGCTTGCACGAGCCGTATTTGTGCCTTCCACACCTTTCCTCTCGTCCATGAGGCACCACCAAGTACTCCGTGTCTTGTATGCATGCTGTCCAGGCCTAAGGCTTATTTTGTTAGAGCTCCCCTGCGAAACCCGTATCCGTAGCTCCCAAGATAAGGACGGCTTGTACATGAATTATAACGTTATCATGAATGCTTTGCTTGTGTCATGTTTCCCCATTGAATCTGGCCGATTCATACGAAATTTGCCGCCTTGAATTTATTCGTGTCGCGCTGAAGAACAATCGCTCGATTTGTATTTAAAACCAAACCGGCTACGGATTGCGGCAGACTTCGCTCGGTCTCTGATCAAACCCAGTCCGTAGCCGCGGGGTATATCCCCAACTGGCAAGGCACATGGGTACTTTGGTATCGTGATCTTGGGCGCGTGACCCGAGACCTGTGCCGAACTAGCCGGCGATATAACCCGTGAGACGGCGGTGCTGTTAAGCGCCGCCGAATCTAGTACAATAGGGCCAAAAACGATATATAGCACAATATCTCAAAAAGTTGTGGATGGATTCGGATGAAACTTGGTGAACGGGTTGGGTTTGTGACGAGGAGAAATTGATTCGATTTTTGGGAAGATCTGGATTCAGATATGAGGATTTATTATTTTTTAATTTTTTTTTCAGTGGTGAAATCTGGGCTGCTCATTTCCACCTCCATAAAGCCGAGTTTTGCAAACCGGTTCGTCGTGTTCTCCACTCGGTGTAGTTTTATTATGCAGAGATGTTATTTGAAATCTGGGTGGATGGTCAGTGACATCACAATACAATACGCCACTCGTGGTAGATAAATTACATTGGTTTGTTATGATATCAATCAAGGCAGCTGTTGTACTTGTAATGCGTGTCGGTCTGGTAATCAAGGGGACAAAATAGTTACTATATAAAGTATTCACAAAGTACTGAGTTAATTGTTTGTCATATTTAAGAAAATCGATATTAAAGTCCCCTGTAATGAAAACATTTTTATTTTCTTCCGATACCGTCGCGGCCAAAAATATTGGCACCCTTGCACTTTTTTTCAAATAACTCTCAAATTTTCTCGAAAAAATAAGTTTAAATTGACAAAAAATATTTTGTCTCCACAATTCTTTATTTCAGTGTTAATATTCCAGAACCTTTTTGATTCAGAACTTAATACGTCCTTTTAAATCAGAAAATAAAAAGAAATGGCATTGACAAAATTATTGACATCCTCCATTTAATATTTGGTAGCACACACAGCCTTTGGACAAAATAACTGCAGTCAAGCGCTTCCTATAGCCATGAATGAGATTCCTTCACCTCTCCATTGGCAGGTTGGCCCACTCTTGTGCAAACATGCTCCCGTTCTCCCAGATTTGAAGGGTCCCTTCTCCCAACTGGTGTTTTCAGATCTCCCCACAGGTGTTCAACGGGATTTATATCTGGACTCATTGCTGGCCACTTCAGAACAGTCCATTGTTTTGTCTTGAACCATTCATGGGTGCTTTTTGTAGTGTGTTTGGGGTCATTGTCCTGCTGCGAAACCCATGACCTTCAACGGAGACCCAGCTTTCTGACACTGGGATTAACATTGCGCTCCAAAATACCTTGGTAATCTCGTGATTTCATGATGCCATGCACACATTCAAGGTACCCAGTGCCAGAGGCAGCACGGCAACTCCAAAACATCACTGAACCTCCTCCATGTTTGACTGTAGGGAAGGTGTTCTTTTCTTTGAAACCTTATTTTGTTTTATGTAAACATAGAGATGATGTGCTTCACCAAAAAGCTCTAATTTGGTCTCATCTGTCCACAGGACATTCTCCCAGAAGGATTTTGGCTTGTTCAGGTGTGTTTTGGCAAACTGCAGTCGGGCTTTCTTATGTCTCTCTCTCAGCAGTGGGGTCCTCCAGGGTCTCCTACAATAGAACCCCCTTTCATTGAGTTGGTGATGGATGATGCGAGTTCAAACTGTCGTACCTTGTGACTGAAGGTCAGCTTGAATCTGTTTTGCAGTTGATTGAGGTTCTTTCTCCACCATTCCAACAATCCTTCGTCGCATTCTTCACTCAAGTTTTCTCTTGCGGCCACATCCAGGGAGGTTGGCTCCAGTGCCATGGGCCTTAAATTTCTTGATAACGTTGGTCACAGGAGCATCGAGGTTTCTGAAGATGGACTTGCAGCCTTGAGATTGTCCATGTTTGGCTACAATCTTGTGTCTGATCTCAGATAATTCTCTCTTTTTTTTTTTTTCTTTCTTGTCTCCATGCTCATTGTGGTACACACAGTGACACAAAACAGCAGAATGGCTCCTTTTCTCTATTCAAACTGGTTGTTTGAATGGTTTTTATATTGCAGGCACCTGCAACTCACCGCAGGTGAGTTCAATTCCAAAGTAAAGGAGAATCACCTGCTTGAAATCGAATTATTTCGAACAACTTCTAAAAGGTGCCAATGATATTGTTACGGTTGTGGGGGTCGATGGAAGAATTTAATAGGGAGTTTAGCATTGTGTAGAGTTGCTTGGTCCATGGAGGAGTTTAAATCAACTCGATGTAACTAAGTTAGGGAATCTGTGAGCTTAAGTGTTACGTGTCACCACATGAGGGGTGGTGCGGTGTTAATTTGCTTCGAGAATAAGAATAAATTTCCCAGTACGTGATTGCCCTCTGTGATTTTTCCCGATGTTTTTTTTGTTATATGCCAAGCCAGGCAGTAAAACTCGGAAACACATCCCTGAAACCACAACAAACAGGAGAAGCCCCGCCTGCCCGGGTTTGGGGGTGGGCAGGCCATGCCCCAGAGGCGGAGGAGATAGAGCGCATAGGGAAGAGGGCGTGGGAGGTTCCTACTGGATAGGAAGAGAGATCGGTGTGATCGAGGTCGAGGGCAGGCAGGCTTGCGCACGTGTGGATTGTGGAAGGCTTATGTCTGGATAGCATGGGAGATCGGCAGAGCACACACACGAGGTCGGTGTGAGGAACACAAGAGGCAGGTAGCACCTTTGGAAAGAGGAAGGCTGGCATAGTTTGAGCTTTCGTGTGGAAAGCTGCTTGCGGATTGCCTGGCGTACGTCTGCCCTGTCACGAGAGAAGTGGCGGCGCCATTTGCACGCGTGTGCACGTGCTGGTGGAAGCGCCCCCCCCCCCCCCATTCCAAGTTCAACAAGGACCAGCTCTGGGCCAAGCTGAGTACCAGTATACTTAAAAATAGGGGGTTTTATTTTCATGTCACCCTTTGTCTGTATTTGCGCCTGTGTGTGAGGCCTTGGCAGTGGGAATTATTTATTTATTATTACTATTATTGTCTTTGTAAATATTTGTGTATGTTCATTAAATGTGTTTATTTTGAAGAAATTGTATTCGTCCATTTGTAATTGGTTTGTGGAAAACCCCCCTTGTGCTGTCCTGGTGCAGTGCTCCTGTGCCGTACTCCTCCGCCCATCCACCATTGCCCTCCGCCATGCCCTTCGAGCACATGTTAAAATCTCCGTCGATCAATGTGTCTGCCTCCTCTTAATAAGGAACCGCTCGGCCGTCCCGGGGGGTTGGCGGTGTTAACCGCCCGTCACCACAATTTGGGTCGGGGTGTTAACCTGGGCCATCCACCTCCGCGACAATATTGTCTGGGGCCATTTTAGGATTCCTGTATAGAATAAGCCAGGATTTAGGAATTTTTTCAGCTGTTTTTGTTTTGTTCCACTGCAAACCAAAGAAATGCAGATGTGGAAAGATTTTTTAAGTTCAACAATTTTCTGGAAAAAAAAATGGTGCATTATTTGGAAAAAGTGCAAGGGTGCCAATATTTTTTGCCACGACAGTATGGCAGCCAATCGTGTATCCAAGACATCAATAAATTTTTCAGAAATTACATCCGGGGCTTTACATGTTACACTAACAAGAATGGTTTTGCCATTATCTTGATATATATCTAAATAACGGTTCACTTACATTTTCATTCAGTATTAAATCATCACGTTCAACGTATGAAAAGATGTTTTGAATGTACATAGCAACACCACTTCCACTCTTTTCACATCTATTTTACAGAAGAATGAATAACCTCAAAATTCTCCTGGAATGAAAATGTACACAAGAAAACTAGAGGTGACAGGTTTCATTAGAAAAACAATCTGAAAATTTGTTTATAGAATAATAGCGTGATTCATTAATGTTGTCAATCAAAAATTTTTCTCTGGATCTAATCCTTCATTTCCAGAAAAATCATCACAATTATCAAATGGTTCAAATCGCAAATTTTCCGACCGGTCAACATTTACACTATGATCAGATTACATAATCTGAAACGGTTGCATTGAAGTCATCTGAATCAAGTTGATTAAATGGTAAAATGTTTTGAAAGCAAGTATTACAGACCAAAACTAGAAGGGAACTCGGGAGAGTGCACACCTCTGCCACGTAATGCCTGATCCATGACAACATATCGGGCCCAATATATTTTTGAAATATCATGCTATATAATCGTTTTTGGCCTGATCCCTCAATGGTGAATAATTACTTTGAAAATTAAATAATTCTTGCATTCAGATCTTCACCAAAATCAAATAAATTCGTCGTGGTCACACACCGAACCTGTCTACCAAGTTTCATCTGAATCCATCCACAACTTTTAGAGATATCGTGATATATATATATATATATATATATATATATATATATATATATATATATATATATATATATATATATATATATATATATATATTGTTGCGGAAATGGCCCTTAGTGTGTTATTAAATACAGGTAGTCATCAACTTACGACCGCAATTGGTTCTGACCAATCGGTCGTAAGTCGAACAACGTATATTTTACATACAAAAAAAAATATAAACGTGGTCGTAAAGTCGAACAGTCGTAAGTCGACGACTACCTGTATAGGATTAGCCCAGATCCCCCATTAAATGCATGTTTAGCCAGGTTGTTCGGTAAATGGACGCTACATGTGTGTCAGGAGGTGTAAGAGGCTGTTCATCGTTGGAACATTGGTGGTGGACCGAGAGGTTCTTCTTCTTCCTTCCTCTCTCAGGACAATAGTCCCCTCCCAGCGCTGAGAGGGGGGCGTGGCCTGGAGAAGGAAGTGAAACTGAAGGGAGGAGCCAGGGTTTTTTTTTTTTGAGGCGAGCGTGCGCCGGGAAAAGGTGGTGAAATTGTGAGCGCCGAGGAGGTGGCGACGGGCTGTACATGGGACGGCTGTATCTGTTTTCGTGAGGAACGAGCCGAAAGAAAGGCAGGGAAGACAACAGAGAAACAACGAGTGTCGAGTCGCGATCTGCTGGATGAGCAGTCGGTTTTGAGGCGAGCGAGTTAAGGAAAAGACTGCAGGAGCGCCGGGAAGACGGTGGTGAAACTGAGCGCCAGTGTGGTGCGATCGGCTGAATAGGGCTGGCTGTGTGTGAGTCAGCAGTTGGCTTCGAGGCGAGCGAAAAAAAAGGAAAGGTAGTGGTGAATCGGCCGGGAGAGAAAACTGGACCTGAGCGTGCCGAGCCTGCCCTCGGCTGGATGAGAAACGACTGGTGGGGGTCGTGATCTGCTGTGTCGGGGACGGCTGTGTCTGTCTGCGATCTGCTTTGTGAAGGAGGCAGGAGAAACGACTAGAGGCTGCCTGCACGTCGAGTCGGCGATTGACTTTCATGAGAAGGTCCTCCACACGTTTGTCGATTCACCTGCCGGAACCCAACTCCTCGATTTGGCCTGGTCTGGTGAACAGGCCAGGCCTGGACTTGTATACTGGACTTTGGGAGAGACCAGCTGAAACCCACCATCGATCTGACGGTCTTGTGCCGTCGACCTTACGTGGGGTCAGAATGCGCGGAGGCTGCGTGTGTGGGCGGTGCGACAAAAGGAGGACGAGCGCCATCTTGCCACGCGGCGTGTTTGAGCTTGGGTGCTCGAATCCGAAGACATCGGCTTGTCACGAGCAACATTCGTGCTTTTGACACTTTCCTCTCGTCCAGGAAACATCACCAAGTACTCTGTGTTTTGTCTGCATGCTGTCCATGTCTTGTCTGCATGTCGTTTAAGGTTTATCTCATTAAGGTCCCCTTCGAAACCCATTATCCGTAGCTCCCTAGTTAAGAACGGGTTATAGATTAATTATAACATTGTTGTGAATGCTTTGCTTGTGTCGTGTTTCCCGATGTCCCCAATAAATCTGGCTGATTCGTATGAAGTTGCCGCTTTGAATTAATTCGTGCTGCGTCGAGGAACGATCCGCTCGATTTGGATATAAAAACCAAAATGGTTACAGACTGGTTGACTCCGCTCGGTCTCTGACAAAACCAGTCTGTAACCGGGGTCTATTCTCCCAGCTGGCAAGGTACAGGTGTATTTTGGTATCGTGATTGGAGACGCGTAACCCGAGAATTGTGCCGACCCAGCCGGCGTTATAACCCTGGAGACGGCGGTGGTTCGGGTGGCGCCGAATCTGTAACATTTGGCTGTCGAGAGTAGGGTGCGAAAACCCAAACTGGTTACGGACAGTGATTGACGCCATCGTCCGAAGCCCCGCCACCGCTGAATCCTTAACAATACATATATATAATACACATATGGTTTACCCAATCAATGATGAAGAATCACTTTTAAAATTAAATAATTCTCGAATTCAGATCCTCACTAAGATTGAATTGATTCTTTCTTGTCACACACCCAACGTTTCCACCAATTTTCGTCCGCATCCGTCCACCACTTGAGATATCGTATGTTTTGAGATATCGTGCTGTATATAGTTTTTGGCCCTTTCTCTCCATGGCGAAGAATAACTTTTTTAAAAGTTGAGCCGTCTGATCCGGATCTGGATCTTCACCAAAATCGAATCAGTTCGTCCGTGTCACACACCCAACCTGCGCACCAAATTTCATCCGGATCCGTCCACAACTTTTTGAGATATCCTGCACACAAACGGACAGAGAGGGGTAAAAACATCACCTCCTTCACCTTTGGTGGCAGAGCTAAAGATATCGATCCACTCAACATAATTAACATGCCAATCACACAGATAACAAAAATGGAACATCCCACTACCGCAGTGTGGATAACATTTTAAAAACTACGTGATATCGATCTACGATGTGCAATGTTAGAAAGAAAGAAAGAAAATATAACAAAGAGAAAATTTCTTCAGAAGTGGACAATAATGTCATAAACAAATGAACCAAAATTCAACCACACACAATAATAAATATCACAATGTAAAATAATAAATATCGGATCAGCACACACTGGAATAAATAAATGTATCCTGAGCCGGGAAGGAAAAAATAGCTCAAAAGATCTTTGTAACGTCTTCATTCATTTCCAACGAATCAGCATATTTTGTCCATGGTGCTTGTGGTTTACCTTTGTCACGCTTTTCTAAAATCAGTTCTGTACCTATAAGACGGATTCGAGTCGATTTGCCGTGATTCTTTCGTTGCTTGTCGGTAATCCTCTCAAGGTTGTAACGAACTGCTTTGGGCGTTGGTGGCAAAGATGTGAATTGTGAATGGGGGGAGCGAGTTTCCTGTGGTTTCGTCCGAGCCTCAAATGTGTGTCGAGAGCAGCATCACGATCATAGATGGATCCGAATCTCACAATCACGGGGTCTGGAGTCTGATGCTGGTTCACCCGGTCGTTAAGGCGAGACTTCCGAAACGGACAATGAGCATTTTACCAGCAGCATGGACAAAGTCTCCTCGGATGTAAAGCCAAGTTGCATAATGACGTCACGCACATCTGCTCTGGCATTCTCGGGTGTTTTATTTGGTATATTGTAAAACAGTAAGGTCTGCTTTCTTTCAAAGGTCTCCACGGCGTTCACCAGCTTCTCTATTTTCTTTCTCTCCTTGTGCATGTTGGGTAACGTTTCACTTTCCAGGGTTGACGATATATTAGCAAAATCTGATGGAGAACGCTGTAGTTCTGCTGATGAAGCATTAATCCGCTGATCGTCTTGTTGGACCGTTATCATGCTTGCATTCACGGTCTCCAATCTCTGCAATACCTGCAAGGCGAAGCATTGGAAAATGATGCGGAAAGATTGTAGCGCTTCTCGTGTGGCGTAGCTTTTGTCTGGTTCTGGTATTCAGGCATAAATCTCAGACTGGGAATTTTGCAGGAAATATGACTCGTTTTCCTTTGATGAGGTGTTGTTTTTCCTATTAACTCGTGTCGTGTTACAACAAAACGTACTGCATATTAAAGAAAATGCAGCCGGATTTTTGTTTCACAATGTAAAAAAACTCAATCAGAACGTGTTGTCCATCTTGATCCATAAGACTGGTCGCGTTCCTGGATGTCACGTCACCGTTTCCGGATCTCGCTCGGTACCATAATCTCCATTCAAGCAGGAATCGACGTGGTGGTTACCGCCACCACCGAAGGTGGACGGAGGTTGTTTTCACCCCGGTCTGTTTATCTGTGAACAGGATATCTCAAAAAGTTGTCGCCGAATTCGGACGAAATTTGGTGGACCGGTTGGGTGCGATGAGGACGTTTGATTATATTGTTACGAATTTGGAATTCGATTGCACACAACATACAGGTTCCTTTAGTCAGCTATGTCGATAAGTGCTTGTTCCCTAGATAGCTCACCTTTCATTGTTATCTTGCCAAAACGAAGTTTTTGCAAGATCTGTTACTTGGTAAGTTTATTTATTTATTTATTTATTTTTTTGTTAGTCTGTAATCATTGGATTTTTCACCTTTTCTCACTCTGCAGAGCACAATTCTCATCGGAAACTCTTGTGGGTACACATATCGTAGTATTATTACAATACCCTTCAGCACACATAAAGGTCAAGGTCAAAGGTCAAGGTCACTGCGGTAAATCATGGAGGTCGACGAAACCCTTATTTTTTTGAGTAATTTTAATTGAATCGTCTCCAAACTTTATGGGAATGTAGTATATGGTCTGGCGCTCAGCTGATTAGTTTTTGGTGGCGATTGGCCTTGACCTTCATGGTTAGCACCTGAGGTCAAACATATTTGACCCCAAGGTCAAATTTTCAAGTTTTAGGAACCATATCGTGTAGTACCACAAATTGAACACCTCGATGAGTGCTTTCTAGATATGTCAAGCTTCAGATATTATGACGTCATTTGGTGACGTTATGAGGCAAACGCATATTTTTCATGGTTACTCTGTAGAACGATTCTCATTGGAATCTCTCGTCGGCAGATATTCCTCAAGGAGTCGCTCCTGGTGGATAGCAGCTCTGTTCACCTCAGTGTGACCTTAAATAAGTCACACGTGGTCACCTTTTGGCAAGATACGGGTCACCCTGCGGGTAACATTGGTTTATTTAAATGTTCAGAAATCGATTAGATGCGCTGCGGATCGATTTAATAGTTAGGGAACGATCAATGGAGATATCCCTCCCCCTCTTCTGCGAAGAGCAAGAAGAACCCTGCCCTCCCGTGACTCATGATGTCAACAACTCCCTCCCACCCGTGGCTGAGGGGGGATGGAGCATGAGGGCATGAGTCATGAGTCACGCCGGAGCGGGAGAAGGATAAGAGGAGATCTTTTCTTTTGTTCGGGGTCAGAGTTGGAGAAGGGAGTTGAGGGGAGTCGTTCAGCAGGTTTGGCTTGGGTTAGAGTTGAGGCCTTCAGAAGCTTTTTGCTTCGGCTGGCTCAGTGAGCTTCGGCTGAGGCCTGGCTCGGGGGGAGGCTTTTTGGAGGCTTTTTGCTTTGATGGTTCCATGAGCTTCGGCTTCTGCTTGGCTCGGGCGAGCTTTTTGCTTCAAGCTGCCCTGTTTGGAAGAAAGTTAAGCCGGTCGCTCGGCTCGAGCTGCGAGTGGTGGCTTCTTCTTCTTGGTTCGTGGAGCTCTTTGTTCTCCATTTTGGTTCCCGGCTTGGTGCGACTCATCGAACTCTTCGTGGAGGTGGTTCCTCGGGGAAGCGACGCATCGACGGGAAGGATCGGCGCGTCGTCTCACCAGTACGTGTTGAGAAGCGCGGGAGGATTCTCGGGAGCTCGGGAAGGATCGCAGCTCACGGCGATTGGATCCAGCTCGCTCTCGCTGGAGCCCGGGTCCGAACAACTTGAAGACCACACGAGGTGGAGAGGTTCGAGATAGGCTCTGGGTTTCAGCTCACCTGTCCTCCGAGCTGGAGCTCGTTATTAAAGGCCACTGCCACCATTTCTTGGGTGTGTGTGTGTGCGTACGTGTGTCCGTGGACCCGTCTAATAAGTAAGAAATTGTTAAGTGCTTTGTGTGCTGTAAATGTTTGCATTGCATTTCGTATCGACGGTCGTAGTTCTTTTGTCGTGCTTTTGTTGCTTGTATAATTGCATATGTGTTTTGCCTTGTTTAATTGCATACATGCTTTATTTTATTATAATAAATGTCCTTGTGTGAATGTAAACCTGTTCGTAGCGTCCATTCCCTCATTGAACTGCCGCATCTTGCACTCGGAATATAGTTGGTTTTTAAATAGCCGGTAAAGTGATCGCGTCCAACGGGACTGCGCGATAATACCCCGCTCGGTTATCCAAAAAGGAAGCGAGCTGCTTAAGCCGCTCATTTCCAAGCGGTCCCGTTGAGGTACAATCTCTCGGTAACCTACCCGCGCGAATAATTAGGTAAATCGAAGATTTGGCGATCGGACCCTGTAGCGCGGGTGGAGTGCGGACAAGGTTGTGGTGTGGTTAAAAACACACCCGTGGCTGGTTTCCGGCGTTGATCCGGAGAGCCGCGACTGGATTGTCCCTTCGGTGGGCGAAGCGACCACTATTGTTTCGACGTGGTCGTTCACACGCCAACGGGCGGGAAATCTACAACAATATTTTGGTGAAGATCTGGATCTCAACACTGGAATTCTTTAAGTGATTCTTCACCATTGAGAGATGGGGCCAAAAACAATATAGAGCACGATATCTCAAAAAGTTGTGGACGCGTTATGACAAAACTCGGTGAATGAATTGGTTAGGCGATAAGAACAAGCCGATTGAATTTTGGATCAGGTCCGGATCCAGATCTGGCCGATCAGTGGCATACAAAACGTGAAGTGTTCAGCTTGGTGGAGGTATGTGCTCGATTGAGTGCCATTCTCATGGTATTGGTTTCCCACACAAGAAAGACGAATTCCCTCAATGTACATGCATTCCTCAAATTTTTCTTTAGAAAGAAACATCAAGGTTAAAAGAAAACCACCCTCAGCTCCTCGATGACCCTTTTAGAGGATAAATAAATAAATAAATAAAAGGTTTTCCTCATTTACAATGTTTATTTATTTATTTACAAACAAGTCCATTTCAAAATCTATTGAACCTTTGGCATTTGAAACATAACAGGCAACCATGTTGCTTTGCTTTCAGGTCTGGGTGCATTTTGGCTTCAGCTTCTACCTTCTCGCTGCGGCAGGAGGCTGCTCGGTGCTTGCGTCAGCTGCCAACCTCCTCCGCCATCACCCAGGGCCTGAGGAAGAACAAGCTTTGAGGCTCCTGCAGAACATGGAACAAGCCGATGAAGCCGATTTGCCACCACCGATGACCCGCGGTATTCCGTCGACCATCGGCCTCCCCCCTCCACCGGCGTACGCTCCATAGCTGCAGACTCTCCTTTCACATTCATCCCACCATAATGCCATCCTCGGCGAAATGAAAATGGATATACTGTGCCTTTTCATCAACATTCATGTTTGTTTTTTTCTTTTTCAACATATTGACAAACAAAATAGTTTTTTTTTATGAATTATCAAATCTGAGGACTTTCAGATGGTACCCTTTTCTTTTGACTGAAAACTGTAGTAGATGCCTTTGCCTTGGACTTCTTTACAAAGTGCGTCATTCGCAGCACAAACCTGATCAGACGACAACCTCAAGCTTTCCTTGGATGAAATCGATGGGGCGCTGATTGAGATACGCTAACCGCCATTTGAGATAGAAAAGATCCCCTTTGCTCCGACAAAGGGTTAACGCCAGAAACGCCAGCTTCTCGCTTGCTTCCCACGACAGTTAGCCTGCCTCAAACAACGTCCCGTTGATTCCATCCATTGTTCTCTCTGTCCACAGAGGCAGATCAACACGAGTCTTCACCACCAAGACTACCATGTTTTTCGGCGTACAAGTCGATGTGGAATATAATTCGAATTGGCTAATTTTCCCATTTTCCTTTCCTTCATTCATCGATGAGTCAATTTGAAGTGCAACACAAAGATAATTCAACTACGGTAGTTAGCAAAACTGTCAGAACAATAGAGGCGTTAATTCATCCTTGACACTCACAAAGCATCACTAGCTTCAGTACTGCCAGGGTCCTGAATATTAATGAGCTGTTTTGGGGCATATTATTTGCACCACTTTGTGGGACGATCTTTCGGATTAATTAGGAAAGTAAATAGTTTTTTTCAACATGTTTGTTGGTGTTGGAGGTCTAGAACTAAATTTAAAACTGGCGACAGAATCATTATCAGCACTGGCTCGGACGGAGTACATTACGTACATCACACGACTTCATAAACATGAACACCTGACACTTATTGTACTACAAGCACATTTTAATCCAAAAAAGAGCTTGATCACTGAGCACTGTGTTTTTTATATTAACAATTGTACAAATTATTTCAGCAAAATCACACTTTGCAATTTAAAAAAAAAATCGATGCAATTCAAGGTCTGAAGCCTTAGATAAGTCGATCCCGAGTGTCATTCAAGGCCTGGACTTCTGGGGAAAAAAGTATCGACTTGTACGCTGAGAAATACGGTCGTTCGGCATTCTGCATAAAGTTTTACTCGGCCCTCGTCAGGCTTTATTCGAGTATCCTGGCGTTGGAGTGGTGACTGTCCAAGATTGAGCACCCATAGTCAAAGTAAACTTTATGCATAGCCTCATGTATCTGAAGATGTGAAAGGAGTGGCTCTTCTTATACTACTACTACTACTACTACTACTACTACTACTACTACTTTTCTACTCTTCAACTACTTCTTCTACCAGATGTGGAAATTATGCTTTTCTTGGGTCAAAGTGCAACTGTTTTTGAACAGACGTGCACGGCCATCCATTTATCTTAAAATACCACACCTGCTTCAGGTTGGGTTGAGGTTCATTAAAGCGACGCAGGCTATGCATTCGTGACCACAGATATAAATGAACGAACAAATATATGCATCGCATTGCAACACAACAGCTGGTTTTTAAAAATTATTACTTTATTTTATTTTATTTTTGCTGTTTTTTTTGTAGGAACAAGCAGTTCGTGTTATTATAGCCGTTTCAGTGAAGTCCTCAGAAATGTGAAGTTCCAATTTGAGATCCTGTTCACCTTCAATGACTTGCCAACCAGAAGGCAAGCAGTTGCAATGTGCTGCAAAAACTCATTGACCTTTCCCTGGGTCTGGGACTGCTCGAGTTTGCGTTGTACGCTGTTTGTAAATTACCTTGGGACCTTTGCTTTACCACTTCACGCTGAATATAGAGCCCTTACCCCCCCAGTTTTCCACTGTGTTTTTTTTTTAATGGGAGGAGGGCTGATGTTACGTTTGTGCATGATGTTCATTTTATCGAGACAGAGAGAAAACAAAAATCTGCTTTTTTTTTTGCTTGCACATTGCATAATGTACGTTTGTGCAATCTGCCTGTTTTACGGCTTTGCGTGGAGTTGTTCTCACAGGAAGATGTGAGTATGTGAACATGTTTATTGTGTGTTGTACTCGGAGGGACGACATCACACTATTCTTGAGCCTCAACAAAATTTGTCCTCGATTGATGGTCTTGACCTCTTTCTTACATCTGCTTTTAAAGTGAGGCCTGCTCTTTGCCATCTTCTACTCCTTTATAATATTGGTATTGTTTTTATTTTCACATGTACAAACTAAATATATTGTTAATAAAGTTGTGTATTCTGATTCCTAACTGGTCCTTGATTGTATGAACTGACAGGGTGAATCATTACGTCCGATGCGTGAAAGTCCATGTATGGCCGACAATGGATGGGGGTTAGGGTGTTCAAACATTTGCCATTTTGTGCGTACGTATTTAAATGGAATGCCCCAAGGTTTGTGTTATAAAAGTAGGTTTGGGCATGAGAGGTTTATTTATAGCCAATGTTTGAATCTCGACCCAGCAATAAACTGTCATTCCGATGTTTCACAGGCACGGTGGATTCATCAATGCGTGTGCCGTCCGTTGGATGGACATGAAACGGACATTCTGTCTGCCAGTGTTGGTGGATGTTAAAGAGCCCACGGTGTCCTTCATAAAGAGTCGACGAGCTATCGCCGGTGTCCTGAATAAATTAAAAATTCCTGCCCTGACTTTTTGAGTTGAAGTGGTGACCCAACAAGAATTGGAGCTCAGTCACTGCTTTGGCAGCACCAACACTCTGCATCGGGCATGGCACACGATGCAGTTACTCGTCATGAAACTGGCTGATCATCATCGATGGACTGTACTCTTTACAGAGTGTTGGCACTGCCAAAAAAGACTCTTGGCAAGGTTCATGCTGGGTGGTTTGCCATTGCCTTCTCAGCAGTCAGGACAGGCGTTTGTAAGTTTTTCATGGTTCCGGAGATAAGTTGACTCCTCGTCGCGAAAGAAACCGAAGGATTTTGAACACCCATTCACGACCAGTGCTGGCACACGAGTCCACTGGCAGACCATCTCACCGATGGATGGCGTGCACAATGATAAATCACCTTGTCTGTGAAACACCAGGATGAGAGTTTATAGCTCGGTCGAGATTCATATCCTTGGGTTCGACGACTTATAGGTGATTGCACATGCCTCTCACCTATCCTGTCATACCTAGCAACAACCAACACTTCCAAAAAAATAAAAATAATTCATGCTCAAGGAGTCTCATATCTCAAACTATGATGCACCTGAAACTGAATTTTACAATAGATCCAGAAATTAATTTCCCATTATAGTTGAACCGACTGTCATCTCATATTCTCCAAAATGGCTGGTCATCTGTCAAAGATGTCGTTGCATGTGATGCAACATCCATGGTTGGTTGCACCCAAGGAGATTTGGCTCAAATGAAGTGTCGTGCAAAGTCCTTGCTTGGCACACCTGAACTCTTCACCGATGAGGCTTTCATCCGCAGCTTGATGGAGTATTGCACTGCTCTCCCTTCTGGGCTGGCTTCCCTACCTCATACCTTGCTCAGCTTGACACCACGGAAACAAAGGACTTCAAGATCCTTGGAATCTCCCATGCTCAGGTTGTCTCTGAGCTTATCACTTCACCATCGCAGCTTGGTCCGTCGTCTCACGGGTATTCTTCTGTGTCATTTTTAGATCCTCGTGGAGGATCTCCAAGTCTTGCTCACGTTGATGTTCTTCATCTTCTTCTTGTGGACTTTTTTGTTTCACATCCTGCAGTTTTCATCGAAACTTCCTGAAACTTGGCATATATATATATATATATATATATATATATATATATATATATATATATATATATATATATATATATATGTAAAAATACCCTGCGCAGACAGAAACAATCCCGATTTTGAAAATTCCTCCAAGAAAAAAAGTTATGACGTCAAAATATCTCCGCTAATAGAAACCGCCAAAAAAATTATCTCAAACGAGGCAAGCTTTTTGAATTCTGTTTGTGGGAATCGAACAGGGCATTAGCAGAGATTAATTACCGCACATATGATACATCACTATGACGTCATATCATTTTTTTATGACGTCATTCCTATTTTTTGACATTTTTTGTTTCACAACCCAGAGTTTTCATCGGATATTTGTGAAACTCACCATGTATATGCAGAAAGCCCACGCGCAGGCAGTAACCATCTCTGATTTTGGAAATTCTGAGAAAAAAAGTTGATGTCATAATATCGCCGCTAATGGAAATCGCCTATACCATTATCTCCGAAACTCGGCAAGCCGTTGGAATATTGTTTGCGGGAATCAAGTTGGGCATTAGCACAGATAATTTATCGCAAACCTGATACGTCACAATGATGTCATATTCGTTTTTATGACGTCATCATTAAGAGGACGAGGATCTCAGCTCATTTGAGCTTGTTTTTTTGGTCTTGCCTCCTCTGCCCACTCTGTGCTTTGTGATCCCCCCCTCCTAAGTATCTCGTAGGACTCATGCGGTCGATACTTTGTGGGTGAGACAAGCTTACTTTCAATTGTATGTTATATTTTGATCACAAATTGGAAAACGAACCTGTAGTTTAACAGTATTTTGTCTCTGAATTTGTCCTGACTGTACATGCGTGGTGAGGTAATTTTTTTCTCTCCCCCCCCACCCTGTTTAGCAGTGAAACGAACTTGAAAATCATTCCAGAGGAAACTTATTGTTTTTAACGATGTCATAAAGGACACAAACAACAGGCATTAATAACTAACTTGCTGAAACCACGTCACAGACTGATTCCGTTCATTCAACCACCCTCACCAGCTCACCCACACTTGAGGGACATGGACTGGACAGGGCGTGCTTACCCCCGTCTACTCATCCCCCGCCCCTGCCCCATTCCCCCCCGCCTCCCATGCCCCGCCTTCAATTTGCTTGCCCCGCCCAAAAATTTAATTACCCTGGCCCCGCCCCCGCCTCTTCACTCCCCGCCCCCCGTCTCTTAATTCCCCGCCCCACCCCCGCCACTCTGTCCACCTCCTCACACTCAACCCCACCTAATTCACCCCAGCCCCCGCCCACTCATCCCCCGCCCCATTCCCCCCGTCTCTCGCTTTCAATTTGCTTAACCCCCGCCCAAAAATTTGCTTACCTTGCCCCCCCCCTCTTCAATCCCTGCCCCCTTCTCTTCATCCCCCGCCCCCGCCTCTTCACTCCTCGCCCCCGTCTCAACGAAAAGTGTTTATTCT
>NW_028222830.1:0-25000 GCF_056783735.1 Eptatretus burgeri | reverse complement strand
CTGAGAGCGCTCTCCCTTACCTTCGCTCAAGCACTTATCGTTCCTCCAGGCACTGCCTCCAGCAGATTAAGCACCTCCGGTTACGAGCACCGCCCCAATGTCGGTTAGAATCCGAGTCACCAGACGCCAACTGATGTGGATTTTTTTACTCACCTTGTTGTGATCGTTGAAGGATTCTACCTGGCCGATTGTGGAATCCTATTTGACTTGAGACAGAGTTTAACGTTTGTCTGATTTGGTTATAAAATCCTGGATAAAACCCATTGACACTGATAACCGATGTCCACACAAGTCCTTCCTTGTGAAACAATTTATTTTCTAATTATACACCATACACTTTTCACCCTCATACAATGAACTTAAGAATCCCCATTGATTGCAATATTTTTTTGGTTCTATTTCATTTATTCTTACTTTAGTTAACAGTTAGACCAACCCGATTCAATTCACTTCCACATTACATCAGAGAGTTTTATTCTAACTTGGAACTTGGTCAGTTCCAAGGAGCACAAGCCAGTGAGATTCTAATACTTTCTCAGGTACTTGTACTGAAACAATTTTACATTTCAAAGCATTTTATACTTTCATGAGAGAGTGGTAGGGGCTATCAACCCAGACTGCAGACGTGTCCTTCAGATGAGAAGCTACTTCGTACATTTTGAGGCAAAGATTCGCTGTTATCAGCTCAGGTCACTCTGCTCCAGATAAGACATTTATCATCATTTAGGGCAAAAGTCTCTTGGCCAGAAAGGACAGCCAATTCAACTTGTAGCATAAAAGTTACATTTATAAAACTCCATTTGTTACAATTTAGAATACATTAATATAAATTTTTCCCCCACATCCCACCTAGTGGTCGTTCTCCGCCAGACCCCCGGCCCAAAACAATATGAAGGATAAACTGCTCTGAAAGTTCCACACAGTAAGACTACACATCTTTACATGGAAGCGAGACATACAAAAACGGAGAATACGGGACTGAAAATTTGGAGGCGAACTCGGCAGTCGGAGTGCTGTCACGCATGTCGTCATGAAAACCTCAAATGATTGTTTCTTCTGCTAACTTTTCGACTATGATCATGTTGATCACTTGGATTCCAGACCACCATCCTCTAACCATTGTCAGCACTCTATCCATAGCATCATTCACCGTAAATTACCAGTCGTCTTCATGTGATGCCGTTCATCCCAACAATTATGGCCCACAAACGTGTATGGTGCGATTAATGATGATGTCGGTTTGGAAATTCCGGTTTTCAGTCTCTGTGTTTGGTCACAAGTGTCATGTATTTTTTCTTTCTTTCATTCTCTTGATTTAAATTGCGGTGTCCCAATTGTTGCAATAAAATTCTGTCATTTTCTTGACTCTGTCTTATATAAATCTCTAAATGCACTCAAAACAAATATTTTGATCCCCGCCTTCAAGGGAATATAACTTGATTGCCAGTGGAAAGAGATTTTCCTCTCTCTCGTATGCTGTCCAACCTGGCCATTCGATGTGCTGAATTACGGCCATGGTACTGTAAATTTAGCCAGAGCCGAAAGCCAGCGAGTGTATATTGAATTAAGTTGGTGAATCCAGGAAAAGTACTGAAAATATATTTGGATGGATGGTAGAAAATGTCTCTATCCATGATATCACCAAGTTTCATTCTCATAAATTACATAGACATGCAGCGATAAACATATTAGTACAAGTATGGGCATCATCTCCCATCTCTTGCATACTGGTGGTCAAAGGGTCATGGCTCGCTGGGGAGCAACATGGCATCTATTGTTCAGTTGGCCAGACTCGCTTTTTATACAGCACTGTGGAGGAAATAATTATCTTAATGTATTCTAAATTGTAATTGTGCTGGTGTGTTGAAAAATATAAATGTATGCTATAAGTCGAATTGGCTGTCAAATGAGATTTCAGACTATGCTATAAGTGCCCCCTTTCCTTTTGGCCAAGAGTCCTTTGCCCTAAATGTTGATAAAATGTCTTGTTGTGGAGCAGTGTGACCTGGGCTGATAACAGCAAACTTTTGCCTTGAAATGTATGTCGTGTGCTTCTGACCTAGAAGACACGTACTGCAGTTAGAGTTAACAACCCCCACCACTCTCCCATGAAAGTATAAATGCCTTGAAATGTAATCTTGTTTTAGTGCAAACACGCGTGATGTATGGCATCTCAGTGGCTTGTACTCCTTGGGACTGACCAAGTACCAAGTAATAATAAAACTCTCTGATGTAATGCACTTAAGCTGTGGAAAGTGAATTAATCGGGTTGGTTTAATGGTTAACTAAAAGAGTAAGATTAAATAAAATAGAACAAATAATATTGCAACAAATGGGGGTTCTGTTTGTTCATTGTGTGAAGTGTACGAGGGATACATTTAAAACCGAGTCGGCTAGACGTTAAGCCCTGCAAGTTAAATAAGATTCCACAATCAACCAGCAAGCATTTCACAACAATCACTATGAGGTTCAAGGTGAAAAAATCCACATCAGCACTATCAGAGCCTGCCCTTCGCTTCACTGACGGACCAATTAGTCGTCCTGTTTACCAACAATTTTGGGCGAGAAGGAAAGGAAGACAAATTTGCCCGTGTATAGATTGCTTTAACCCCTACTCCCCATCTCCCCCATACCCTGTCCCCTGTCCACATCATCGCATCCCGCTCCACCCACATCCTTTGCCCGCTGTTCATCCTAATGTCCATTCCCGCTGCAAATGTCTCACACAAGACAGGCTTTGACAGGCCTCTCCAGTTTTTTTTTGTTTTTATTGGGGGGGGTGGAGGGGGGGAAGGGGTGGAGAGGGAACCAATTCGTCCAATCCAAATCCATTGGGACCATATTGTTGCTGCCAAAGCAGTCTCCTCGGCTATTTGACACAATCCTGGATGGGTCACCTCTCCGACACAGGATACTGGAATGGCTCAATCATCCCAGAAAGCTGGGACTCATTTTGCCCACCTCGGAAGGTTGACAGGTTGTGTGAACCCCACCTTGTATCAATTCAACAGCTGAATAGGATTTCAACTCATGACCCTCAGATCCCAAGCCCGCCACCCTAACCATGAAGACAACACCAGGACAATTCGTCTCCCTGTTTGCCAAAAATTTTGGTGAGAAGTAGGCTGGGGGCCAGTGTGACTTACCTTGCACCCCCCCCCTGCGACAATTTTTCACTGATACCACAGTGTTCATATATATCCCAAGTATCAGAAAAAAGCTGTTCCCAGAAAAATAACTCATTTGCACTATGCTTTATTGAGCTGTTTCCATTTTTGCATGTAATTAAGCTATCCAAACATTATTCTACATCTCTGACAACAAAGGAAATATGTTCACTTTATTCCTTGACCCTCCAAACATATGTGTGGATTCCTCATTTACAAATTTCCATGTACCAGAAGTTAAGATATTTACGAAAATGAGAATTTCCATAATGGTGGATCTCAATTAGCAGATCAATGCATTTTAAATTATTTCCACTACTTTTACTCAAACAGAAAATAGTTATGTTTCCCTTAAACACCAACAGACATCATAAGTCACAGTTATGTATTATATCAGGCCCAGGTAATTAATTCTATTGGTTAATCTGATTTTGCATGATTTTCGAACGATTCATTGTGCTTTGTATTTTATGCTAATTAGCCTACTTAAAAAAATTCAAAAATTTTAATATATTTTTTGCCAACCTGGCTTGTATGTGGAAACACTTAAGTAATGTTTTTTTGACAAAAAACTGACATGTGTGGTAATTACAAGGAAAGAAAAGGGAAATTCTTGCATTTTTGTGGGAATTATTGTCTTTAAGTCAAATTTAATTAATATGCAAATGAGCTAATTAGCATAAACAAAATATATTTTAATACATAAATGTATAAGCTTTAATTTCACACCAATTTTGCGATTTTATGTTTATATTTGACAGAGATATTGACATTTTGCCGATCTTTGTGAGATTAGTCTATTTTTGATTGGTTGCCATGGAAACAGCTTAATAAAGCATAGTGCAAATGAGTTATTTTTCTGGGAACATCTTTTTCTGATACGTGGGATATATGTGAACACTGTGGTATCAGTGAAAAATTGTCGCGGGGGGGGGGTGCAAGGTAGGTCCCACTGGCCCCCGGCCTATAAAGCATAGTGCAAATGAGTTATTTTTCTGGGAACATCTTCTTCTGATACTTGGGATATATATGAATACTGTGGTATCAGTGAAAAAATTTTCACGGGGGGGGGGGAGCTGCAAAGTAGGTCCCACTGGCCCTTGGTCTAAAGGAGAAGGAAAGGAGAACAAATTTATCTGTGCAAAAAGTGGTTTAAACTCAGCAATGTCCAAGTAATAAAGGAAATTGTAATACCCTTCGTCGCCATCCCCAGGTGGCGCTGCACGGAACAAATTAACGCCCCCCCCCCCACGTCTCCACACACCCCAGTGTGAGGCCACAACCGTCTAGCTTATGTTAACCCCCACACAAAGTTGTTTTTGTACCCAAGTTTGCAGTTTACAACTTAAAAGATGTGGCCAGGCATAAAGGAGAGAGAGACGGAGACAGAGAAGGAGACGGAGAAGAAAAGAAAAGGTCCAAGTTGTCTGAAGCCCAAAACGGTCAAGGGTCTATCTAATCTGTCTGCAGGGTGGAGGGGGTCTGAATGGTGTTAAGGTCTGAGAGGTCGAAAAGTGCCGAAAGTGTTAAAAGGGTCTTAAAGGTAAAAGGGGTGTGAAATTGTCCAATTAGTCTTTTGAGTCCTCAGGGTCCTTGAGGTATTATGAGTCGGGTCATCAGGGTGTTATGGGTCTTTTGGGTCCTCAAAACTTTTTGGTCATCTGAGTGTTTTGGGTCTTTGGGATCCTTGGTTATTTTAGGTCCTCAGATTATTTTGCATCATCAGGGTCTTTAAGGGTATTCAATGGTCAAAGGGGTCTCAGCAGTCAAAAGGGTCGAAAAGTACATTCCAAGAGTACATAATTAATAGGTGTACGTGTGTGAAGTCAGGGTGTAATTGACGTTCAAACAGCACGTAATTAAGAGAAATGCAGTCACATGGCTTCATGGATTAACCGACTGTGTTCTTCGTTTTCACCCCTCAGCCCGAATTGGGCTCAGGGGTATTGTTGCCACAGGTGTTGTCCGGATGTCCTGACGTCCGTCCGGGCATCTGTCAACTTTTGGTTTCCGTCAATTTCGAGGAGAACGCCTTGTCCGATTAAATTCATTTTTCAGTGTTTGTTGGGGCTGGGTGGAGTAAGGTTCCTTTCGATAATGAGCACAATTTGATTCTCGGCTCGGCCACCAGGGGGCAAAACTGAAAACCGAGAAAATGGCTATTTCTCCTGAATGAATGGCTGGATCATCTCCAAATTTTTATCACAGGTATATCTGATGAGAATACATGATATGTATACATATATATATATATATATATATATATATATATATATATATATATATATATATATATATATATATATATATATATATATATATATATATTACCCGGGTTTTTGATTTGACCTACTTTTCAAGTCACAGAGGTCAAAGTTCATACTTCGGTGTTTGGGCGTCCGTCAACTTTTGGTTTCCGTCAATTTCGAGGAGAACGCCTTGTCCGATTAAATCCATTTTTGCAGGGTCTGTCGCAGTTGAGTAGAGGAAAGTTCCTTTCGAAAATGGGCACGCTGCGATTTTCACTAGCCGCCACGGTAACCATCTTGAAGTCTGATTGATTTTCGATATGACGTCCAACGTGCTCTAACTGACTGCATTATCGTGATATCACTGCTTCCTTTTACAATGCATGGGCTGAGTGTTTACGCCCGCTTTGCGGAGCTATTTTTATGTATCTCTATTTGTAACGAGCAGGGGTACTCGGCGTTGCCGGGCGACGTCGGGTCCCTTTCTATGTTGCTTATGCATGGCCACATCTTTCAAGTTACAAACTCCAAACTCAGTACAAATACAACTTTATGTGTTTGAGGGAGAAGGGGGGAGGGGGACATAGGGTATGTGGCCATGTTATTTGTAACTTTCAACCCCACCCCTAACCCCTGTCTCCTCCCAGCCCACTCCTTGGAGGACGAATTCATCGATATGGCTGAAATAATGATGCTAGCAATGTTTATCCTCATCGCCATGTCATGAATCTGGGGTGTGTTCAGTTACCAAGTTTCTTAAAGAGCGCTTGTGAAGTCGCTTAAGCACTCAAACAAGCATTCATGAGAAACCGTTGATAAGGAATGGCTGGCTTGGCAAGCGCTAGCTGGCTTGTCCGTAATAACAAACCACTGGACATCTCAACAGCACACCGTACATGAGTATTTTCATTGTAATGAAAACGTACCTTGTTCAGACCCACACAACCACCTCCAGACACGAACTCAGCTCCTCGCACAAACCTGCCATATTTGCATATTTCCTGCTGTTGTTAATCTATTTTTCTTCTTCTTCTCTCTCAGAGTAATCAGCAAATAAACTTTCCATCCTCTTTCACATCATTTGTTTCCATGAGTTTGAGTGTGTTGTTAAAAAGGCTCCAATGATGAATGCATTCCTGCGATTGCAGACGTCTCTGCGTGATGAGGTCATGTGTCGGGACGTCGTTTTTCACATTTCGTACAGAAACAAACGCGGGATGGTTTTGCTTGCAAGACATTGGAAATTCCGCTCAGTGAACGTTGAGTGAAAAGCGACACGTTGCTGTCTCACAGGCAGAAAGTAACTGCGTTTGATGTCCCACAAATTTTTTATTATTATTATTCATATTTTTAATGAAATGTCACTACTTTATTTCCTTTTCATAATATGAGAATTAACGAACCTTCATTGGGCAGTGTATATGAGACGGTTGCCGCGATCGCTGCGGACGAAACATGTATTACCTCGTTTGAGTTGAAATCAAAATATTCCTGTTTTTACCTCAAAATGGTGTCTTCATTTAATGATAGAAGACGCGTTGTTCAGTCTTAAATATACATGAGGCCTTTAAAACAATCTGAGCGACGTGCAGAGAAAAATATGGTGGCGATTTCTGGATGGCTGGAGAGCGAGGCCTGTATAATGGGTGGTGCTTATGACTCACAGACACGCACTCAGGTTTGTGTATTAGATTGCATGGGAAGAGAAACGTGAATAATAACACGTTGCAGCCAAAGAAAATTTTAAAAACGAGTGCGTGGCCGTACGTGCAAAAACAAAAAAACTTTCAAACCGTGTGCCAGAAACAACAACCACACAGGCCATTCCTTTGATCTCTCGTGCCCATACGTGCATGGCCGTACGTGCAAAAAATAATAATAATATACTTTCAAACAACTACACAGGCCTTCCTTCACCCTCGTAAACGACGACTGGATTGGGGCATTGTGTTTATCTACAAATGCGCAAAAGAAATCGAGAAATTATGAGAATACAGTCAGTCATCACTATCCGGAAGTGGTGCGTGCCCGTACGGAATGTTAACATCACTCAACAAAGTATCGCTTGCATTGAAGTAACAACTGCTGTGATACTTACACACACAGAGTTAATTAAAATCCAAATTAAAATTAAGTTTACCTCCCTGTTTTTGCTTGCCATGATATTCGCTGCCATTGACCATTGCCACTCCTACGCCACGGTGAGGCAACAGGGTAGGATTTGTAGAAGACCTGAAAGTACAGTGTCATTAGGTATTCCATGTTCGAATTGTTTTACTCTTAAAATAGTTAAAAAAAAATAGTTTGCAAAGCATACCACCAAAATGAGATGTATTTCGTTGGCAAGCATGTTGAGTAGAGCTGAATTCCTTAACACTTCTAAAGGCCACACCGTTTTGACAATTGGAAACAAAAAAAAGTTGTGCACTTTTTTTGATAAATTATTTTCGGAACAATTTTTTTTCAAGAAATAAATGATAATAAAATTGTCTGCATGTACACACCTTTATCTCGTTAGCACCTCTTCATAAACAACATTGCTGAGGAAACGGCGCTTCTTCTTTGTTTCCTCGTCCAGGGCAAGAATGCGGAGGCTTCTGGATCTGCCAACCCTACTGGCCGCCACGTAGAACTGACCATGGCTGAAGAAGTCTCTTGTGCAGAAGACCCCAACACGGTGAAGCGACTGCCCTTGGGATTTATTCAGTCATGGCAAAGCATGGTCGTACCGGAAACTGTCGACGCCGCAGAGTGAATGGGAATATGTTGTCAGATGGACTCAAGGTTATGCATGTAATGAGCAATGTGCGTCCAGAATTGACACCCATCACAGATTTTGCAACCAACAGATTTGGAAGGATCTGATGGATTACGTACCTTGAGCCATTGCAAGTGCCCGCTCTGCTGGTCGAAGTTTCGTAGCAGCATGATCACCATACCCACCTTGAGAGTGATCCGATGTGAAGGCACACCACATGGACAGAAGGTGTTCAGGAACTCAGGCGGATAGAAATGATCACCCTCAGATTCCGCTGTATCGATGCTTCAGCAAACATTTTCCTCCCCTGGAAATATGGTTGTCATGTTTTGATAAATTATTTCCAGAACAATTTTTCTTCAATAAATAAATAATAATAAAAATTGTCTCCATGTACACACCTTTATCTCGTTAGCACCTCTTCAGAAAGTGAACGACTGCCAGCCTTCCAAACTGCCATGTTGTCAGTGCCCCTAGAGCAATGACAGCCACATCGCTGTCTGGTGAAGGAAGGTTGACAGTACCATGATGAAGGTCTCGGCGCTGCGTGTGACCTGTTAACACAATTTTCAGTTCATTAGCGCTATCATTATGAACCACATACTCAATGACTGATTTGAATTGCTGGACGTATGGATTGCACTCATCAATGGCCTGTTGTTGTCTTAGCAAAAACTGCTCATTCAGGCTACTGTTCGAGGTGTGGGCATGATGATACTCCAGCTCATGGGCTGGATCGTGGAAGTATATCTGAGCAAAGCATGGGGTACAACCCAGATCGGCAAGAGGAGCACCAATGTAATGGTAAACCTTACCTTGTATGCGCACTTCAGGATTGAAGCCAGGCATACCTATCTCTCGGACACCGATACTTGTCATTGCCAGCGCGTTGTTGTACTGTTTTGCGTGCTTTACAAAGTCCTGGTTAAGGAAAAGGTTTTTAATAGCATCTGGAGGTTGTGATGGAATTGAACCGGGTTTTGGATTCGTAGGATTATGCTTGAGGTCGACCTTGCCGTGGTTGCAGCAAAATCCTCTTCTCTCCTCATTCCACACAAAAGCATCACAATGTGAGCATTTAGTGCATTGAAATAATGAGGTCCTGCTCAACTCATGCCTGTACTCAGCATGAAGTTCCTCTCGGAAGAAATCGCAATCATCGTATCGAGCAAGGTTGCGATTCTCACGGTGAGCCTGCTCCAGTCTCGCACGGTGCACGTCCTGATGGCGCAGGGCATCCCTTACTTGCCGTTCTTCTTGCTGGTGAGGGATTTCTTCTGCACGATGCCTTGCCTCACGTTCAGTGTTGTCTGCCAAGTGAGCAGCTCGTTCTTCATCCATTTCTTCTGCACGATGCCTTGCCTCATGTTCAGTGTTGTCTTCCAAGCGAACAGCACATTCTTCTTCCGTTTTTTCGGCACGACGCCTTGCCTCACGTCCAGTGTTGTCTGCCAAGCGAGCAGCTTGTTCTTCAGCCGTTTCTTCTGCTCGACGCCTTGCCTCACATCCAGTGTTGTCTGCCAAGTGAGCAGCTCGTTCTTCATCCGTTTCTTCTGCACGATGCCTTGCCTCGCGTCCAGTGTTGTCTGCCAAGCGAGCAGCTCGTTCTTTATTTGTTTTTTCTGCATGACACCAGTGTTGTCTGCCAAGCGAGCAGCTCGTTCTTCATTCGTTTCTTCTGCATGACGCCTTGCCTCACGCCAATCGAGCAGCTCATTCTTCATCCGTTTCTTTTGCACGACACCTTGCCTCGCGTTCAGTGTTGTCTGCCAAGCGAGCAGCTCGTTCTTCATCCGTTTCTTCTGCATGACGCCTTGCCTCGCATCCAGTGTTGTCTGCCAAATGAGTAGCTCATTCTTCATCCGTTTCAGCTGCACGACACCTTTTCAAGCGCGTTGCGTCACGTGTCAAGCGAGCAGTTCGTTCTTCATCCGTTTCTTTTGCACGACACCTTGCCTCGCGTTCAGTGTTGTCTGCCAAGCGAGCAGTTCATTCTTCATCCGTTTCTTCTGCATGACACCTTGCCTTGCTTTCAGTGTTGTCTGCCAAGCGAGCAGTTCATTCTTCATTTGTTTCTTCTGCACGACGCCTTGCCTCGCATTCAGTGTTGTCTGCCAAGCGAGCAGTTCGTTCTTCATCCATTTCAGCTGCACGACACATTGCCTTCCGTTCAGTGTTGGCTGCCAAGTGAGCAGTTCGTTCTTCATCCGTTTCAGCTGCATGACGCCTTCTCTCGCATTCAGTGTTGTCTGCCAAGCAATCAGCTTGTTCTTCATCCTTTTCAGCTGCAAGACGCCTTGCTTCACATTCAGTGCTGTCTCCCAAGCGAGCAGTTCGTTCTTCATCCGTTTCAGCACCACGATGCCTTGCCTCGCGTCCAGTGTTGTCTGCCAAGCAAGCAGCTCGTTCTTCATCCGTTTCAGCTGCACGACACCTTGTCAAGCGCGTAGCATCACGTGTCAAGTGAGCAGCAAGTTCTTCATCCGTTCCTTCTGCAGGACGCCTTGCCTCGCGTTCAGTGTTGTCTGCCAAGCGAGCAGTTCATTCTTCATCCGTTTCATCTGCACGATGCCTTGCCTCACATTCAGTGTTGTCTGCCAAGCGAGCAGTTCGTTCTTCATCTGTTTCAGCTGCATGATGCCTTGTCACACGAGTCGCGTCGCGTGTCAAGTGAGCAGCTGGTGCTTCATTAGATTCCATTGCACGTGCACAACGTGCAGCTTCGTTCCATCGCTGTTGTAAACAACGAGTGGATAGGGGCAATGTGTTTAAGAAAATCGAGAAAGTACAGAAATCGAGAAAGAAAGAATACAGTAACTCAATAAATCGAGAAAAAATCGAGAAATAATGCAGTAAGGCCTTAGTCACATTTGTCAGGGCAGCCGTGGGGTCTCCAACATCTACGGCCACTCGCAATTATACGGCGGTTGTAGTATTTCCACAGTCACACAATGTAGCATTCACATATGTTTTTATTTTTCGGGGAGCCGCACGGGGTATTTAGAAATTGTGGAGAACGAAAACGTGGTGGTGCTGTACGGTCTTTGATTTGATGTTCTACGGTGACCTTAGGGCGTCCCTGCGGCGGCCATATAATTTTCAAGGCAGACGCAAGGCGCCCGCAAGGCGACCGCAAGGGGATCCTCACAGGCAAATGTGCGGCCAGACAGACGGTAACGAGTGGGGTTTTTTTAACCAGTTCTTTTGTTTCGGCTTGTCGAATTGCTACGGCGAACGTAGAAATGAAAAAAAGTTATAACTCCGCGCTATAATTCCACGGCAACCCCTACGGCTGTAAAATATCGCCATACGACGTAGGGCCACCCTGAGGCCACCTCAAAAACTTTGCGGCCGCCGCACGCTTCTGTCAATTCAGATGGCGTACGGCCGCCATATCCTCGCCATAGAGCAAATGTGACTTCGGCCTTAGTCATCACTATCCGGAAGTCTGGAAGTTAAGTTCTCACTGTCCGGAAGTTCGCATATCGCAGTTACGATTATTTGCAATTTCTTTTTAATGGCCAATTATTCAATTAGCGCCAACGTATTTTGCCTTTTCGCAATGTCATCGCAAGGAAAAACACAAAGAGAAGAGAAGAGAAAAAAAAATAACGTATGTGCAAAAAACAAACAAAAAAACTTTCAAACAAACACACAGGCCGTTCATTCACTCTCATAAACGACCACTGGATTGAAGCATTGTGTTTATCTATAAACGTGCATAAGAAATCGAGAAATTATTCAAATACACTGAGTCATCACTATCCGGAAGTCCGTACGTTGTAACCCGTAATGGGGAACGCGGCTGAGGTTCTCTTCCTCATCGGCCATGCCTACGCAGCAAGGTGTCTTGTGATTGGTTGGTAAATAAATGGCCATACCTTGGGAAGCACTTGTCCAATTAATATCAAACCTTGAAAAGGCACATCCACAGGGCTCCAGCCCCCAGAAATATACCTGGCAAGTTTCAATTCGATGGGACCAGTGGTTGTCGAGAAACAGCGGTCACACACGCACACACACACACACACACACACACACACACACACACACACACACACACACACACACACACACACACACACACACACACACACACACACACACACACATTTGTAATTTAAAGGATGTGGCCATGCATAAGGAACATAGAAAGAAAGACTTTAACCTCAGCGTTGCCCAAGAGTCTTGTGTTGGCTTTGTGGTTTGGGTGGCTGGTTTGGCATCTTAGGGTCATGAGTTTGAGACCCATTTCCCATTAAAATATCACCAGGTGGGGTTGATTCAGTCTGTCATCCTTCCGAGGTTGGCAAAAGTGGTTTGTCCTCTGTCATCCTGAGCGAGTGGATGGCGGAGGACTTTTTAGATAAGGTGCGAGGACTTTCCTCATACCTTGTCCGAGGGAAAAAATTAAAATTTTCCCGGAGGTTTGGATTCATTTGAAACAACTTCTATCATTTTTTTCTCCCCGAGGAGTGTTTCTGTGTTTCAGGGTGGGACAGACAGACAGATGGCATTAGCCTATTACATCATATTTCTACATATTAATCACTTTGGTGGTTCTAGAAGGTAATATCCTGATATAGACTTTATTTAAAGTGAAGTCTTTTGAATGATCCTCCATAAGATAATTTTAAAAACAAAAGCAAAATTTTTTTTATTTTATACATTATTTTTAGGCCAGCTCGCTTACCTAATAAAACAGCTTGATGTCCTCAGATCCGTCCATATGTCTGTCTGTCTTTCTGTCCGCACATCTGTCTGCAACCATTTTTATTTCATTAAAAAGAGTGCTTTTATAGCCTGGCGTTGGCTTAGCGGTTCGGGTGGTGGCTTGGGATCTTAGGGTGCTGAGTTTGAGCCCTGTGGGCTGCTGAATTAACACCAGGGGGTTGACTCAGCCTGTCATCCTTCTGAGGTTGGCGAAATGAGTAACAGTGTACTTGTAATAGGGGCACTGCATCAGTGTCATAGCCGTACCCCTAACCAATGATGTAACCAACAGCCAAAAAAGGCAGCACATGATAGTGCATGGGCCAAACCTGAAAATTTGACCCATCGGTACTATCTCTGGAGGCAAAAGTTCACTATGTTTTTTTTGATCCTTTAGGACCTCGAGATGAGGAATTGATGTGATAGCAGTGTGAAGTTGGCAGCTTTCTGGTGGTTTTCACCTCTCAAACATCACCCCACCGCTATATTTTGAAGACCAAAATTTGGTGGTCGAGGAAACAAAAATTACTGTAGTTTCGCTCTGGATGGGTCAATCTTAACAATGTACCACTCATAATGTCTGCTGATGCACCCTCTATTTGAATCAAGAAGGTTTATGCAAAATATTTCATTATGTAGGTCACTGAACGTCAAAAGTTCACCAATATTAGGGGTTTCCCAAAATTGACCATAGGGCAAGTCATGTTGCTCGAATAAAGTAACAAATCACCCAATGGTGATTTAAACACTTGGATTGCATATTTTAGAGGTCTTCAGATGATTCTCAGGGGACATTATTGAGTTGCTTTTGCAAAAATTTTATTTCAGAGCAATTGATTTTGAACCATTTCTTGTAAATGCCAAAAATCCAGGATTTCTGGGGAAGGGGAAACCATAATGACTGTAGCTTTGGAGTGTATCGGGAAAATTTGATCATCTACCACTTAAATTGTATGTCTATGTACCCTCTATCATAACCACTCGAGATTATGCAAATTATGTCCATATGTAGGTCACCAGAGGTCAAAAGGTCACTAATTTTAGAGGCTGCCAAAATAGTCTTTTGCACAACTTATTCTACGAAAACAAAGTAGTAAAAATGAACAAAAAGTTATATCAACTTCCAGAAATTATATTTGAGATGTCCTTAGGTAATGTGGAGGGCTTGGAAAGTAACCTCAGTATTTTGAATTCTCAATCTTCATCATCGTCATCATCGCAATCTGATTCAATATCAACTGTCATCTCCAGTTCATCCTCCTCATTTGGCTGGTTTTTGCAAGTTTGTAATTTACACATCGGCGTACATTTCAACCCATTGCCTATGCAGTCACACTCTCCCTTTTTGCAAATTCGTTTGCACTGGCAGGCCATCATTTCCAACAAAGCTTCAGGTGCCAAAGTTCCAGCCATCCAGTCGATGGCAATTGAACTGCTATCATCTTTTACACATCCATTTCCCACTGGATCAGGAATTACTGATTTTGTCTCCAGGCTTCACTTCCAAATTCCTGCCTGGTAATTGGCACGGAGGGCATCTTTGTTAGACTATCTTTACAAGGTGGAAGAAGGTTTGACTCGATTTCCCCTCTTTTGGCAAAGAACACCTCGTATCGGAGTTGATTTACCTGTCCAGTTTTTGTGGACGATGCATACATGAGACATGTGAAATGTTGCAAGGTATCAAACATTTGATCTGATATCTCCCATGCACTTCCAAGGATGGAGAAGGCACATTGGAATTCACTGTTTTATCGCATTTTGTCCAGTGGTCCTGTTTTGCCTCGCCCAACGAAATAACTTACACTGTCACATCCAGTGTAAACATGAAAGCCAAGAAGTGCACCACATAGTTCATCTCCGAGGGATAATCTGAGTCGGGAAATATCCACAAATTGAGTACGTGTCTTTGTTCTCCTCATTTGGTACAAGGTATCTGGAATGTGCTTTGCAAAGGAAAGTAGTAGCACAAATACACCTGTGTCCTCAGAAATAACAATTACAGTTTGATATCCAGTGTCAGTGGCATGCTTCGCATAAAGTATTCACCATGTGTCTGCCTCTTCTTGAGAGGACTCAAGTTCACCCATTTCACAACTACCACCAATCAATATCTTGTCACATCTTATGCCACTTGTCACGAGAAGAACTTTGTCTTTAATCAGGCTCCTCATGTTTTCAGTTTTCCAATCTGCAACCGGAAACTCAAAAAGTTTTGTCTTATTGTCAGATTCTGATAAGAAGTTCCTTCATTTTTTTTTGTGTCCTGGCGCAATGCTGCTGAATTTGATGCTGCTGCCTGATCCCCTTTTGAGCCTTTCTGCGTTCTTGATGGTGCTTTCCTTATACACATCAAATACAACATACATTCGTTGACTCATCGCACCTTCCCTCAAGACAACTTTCAGGACAGATGTTGAAACCTCTGCAAAAGTGCTATTTTTCACATTTAACTTCTGCACAATGCTCATGCCATCGATAATGCATACTGAGTTCTGTGGGAGGGTTTGTACACGAGGTACGCTTTCCACAATTTTCTTCATTAGTGCTGCTTTTTTAGTCTTCCTTAGCGACCCATCTTGATTTGCCAACGCCGATGGTAATGGGCCAGGTGGATGAGACAGAACCTCCTGCATGTCCAACTCACGACATTGTGCGATAACACTCATTCTGGCAAAAAAAATTGCGATCTGCTCGTAGGATGTCCTCTTTCCATTTGCATTGCACTTTTTGTACAAACATTTGCAAATGTCTTTAGCTTTTACTTCTTAATAGTTGCATGCAAATCTACAGCATCCGGTGCCTCCTTTTCAAGATGATCAGTCTTGAACTTCTGGTATGCCTTTTCACCAATGCTTTTGGCAGTGAAAAGGTCCTTCTCAACATCTGCTGGGGCCAATGCGCTGGTAGAAATGTTAACGAGAGCGTCCTCTTCTGATCTGTAGGGATTTATTAAAGAGTTCTGAATAAGATCAGTGAGTGATTGGACGGCTGACTCGTCTTTTTCAATTCTCTCTTTCTGCAAATCCGGATGGCTCGAAGTGGAGGAACGAGTTCCTAGAATTGCTCTTAGGCGATGAAGAAACATGCTGTGGCATTCAGCATTTACGTAATAACAACGTATTGCACCTGGGTTTAAGCTAAAGCCTCTTGTGCCACCTGACGTCTGGGTATCCTTATTTATTGTTTCTTAAATTGTTTGGTCCACTGGTATTTTGCCAAATGGATTATCAGCTCCGATTTGAACAGAAAATCCTCCGCTCATGAAGTATTCATACATTTCAGGATGATGAATGTCTAACGATGACAATTGCGCATAGTAGAATGTCAAATATCTGGCATAGTTTAAATCGTCATACGCGAAACACCATGGGATAATGTCTCTGATTAAGGCCAGGTGCAAATTCAATGCCCTTCTCTTGTTTCCCCCAACAAACCAAGCACAACCTCGACCATATCAAGATAAGATATCCAAAATGCTGATAGGCTGCCATTGACATTCTTGAGGAAGGCGCGGTACTGTTCGGAAAAGGTGAATAATGTGAATGCATGAAACATTAGACATGGCATCATCCAGTGTCTCATGAGATACATCACTGGCAAAGTCTTTTAGAACAGTTAAAGCTAAAAAGAACTTCCCCGACCCACAAAACCCTGGATTTTCGGAATTGACAACAAACGATTCAAAATCAATTGCTCTGAAATAAAATTTTGCAAAAGCAACTCAATAATGTCCCCTTAGAATCATCTGCAGACCTCTAAAATATGCATTCCAAGTGTTTAAATCACCAGTGGGTGATTTGTTACATTAGTCTAGCAACATGACTTGCCCGATGGTCAATTTTGGGCAACCGCTAAAATTGGTGACCTTTTGACCTCTGGTAACATACATAATGAAATATTTTGCATATACCTTCTTGATTTAGATAGAGGGTACATAGACAGACATTATGAGTGGTACATTGTTAAGATTGACTCATCCAGAGCGAAACTACAGTCATTTAAGTTCCCCCTACCCCCAAATTTTGGTCTTCAAAATATAGCAGTAGGGTGATGTTTGAGAGGTGAAAACTACCAGAAAGCTGCCAATTTCACACTGCTATCACCTCAATTCCTCATCTGTAGGTCCTAATCTATCAAAAAACATAGTGAGACTTTGCCATAGAGGTGGTACCCATATCTGGTCTGGCCCATGGACTCTCAGGATTACTCAAGTGCTGTTGATTGGAGAATTTTGATTTATGAGAAATTTGACTTTGCAGAATCTAACTGACAGAAGGAATGCTTTACCTGGGATTTTATTTCACAATTTAGTTGTTCAATTCTGCAGATTTTTAACCCCTGACTAAAAAAAACAACCAAACTCGCATTGTGATCATTTACAGGCAAAGTGTTTGTTACAAAACAAAAAGTTATTAATTAATTGAAGTCCCAACCACAGGTGGGTGCAACGCAAACTTACATTTGTTTTCAAGATATGGCACAGTTAATAAGTAAAGCACACCACAAAGGAAATGATGGCTGGCTCTTCTTCTCCCAGCCTCCCACCTTCTGCTTTACCATTTATTTACTCAATTCAACAACATTTGTAAACGCCCATCCCTCCATACAAACTACTTATAATTTCAATGGGGTTCTGTAACCAGATGCTGGAAGATATTTATCATCAACACGAGATGGTTCAACATCCAGAAGTAACCAGAAATCTCTGGAACTCTGACGATCTTTCCACACAACATTGAGTCAAACTATTTGCCACCTTTTTAGTCGAATTCAGTTTTACAATAAATATATTTTTCGGTGATTTTCCCAAAAATTTACGAAGCTCGCCATTTTGACACAGTTTCAGTCACATGATGAGCATGACCTCTGCAGTTTAACATCAGTACCTTGCCCTAATGTTGTAACCCAAAGTTTGTAACATTCTGACTGGTGGTTCTGGAGAAGAATTTTGAAGGAATTTTTTTTTTTATATATTTTCACCAAAATTTACCTTTTTTCTTTTTTAAAGAAGATTTTTGAAGGTTTTTTTTTTTGATTTTCACAAAAATTTACTTCGTCCGCCATTTTGACATTCTTACTCATGTGATCGGCATAATCTCCACAATTTAACATCCCTATCCAGGCGTAATGTTTTAACTCAAATTTGGTGGCATTCTGACTGCTGGGTCTGGAGAATAAGATTTTGAATTAATTTACCAAGTCTGCCATTCTGACCCACTTAAAGTCATTTGACTGGAACGAGGTTTGCAATCCCCATTGTAATTCTAGAGCAGAACCTTGCGGCCGAACTTCAGCTGGATCGGCCCAGAGGTTTGGCAGAGAAGTCGAACTAGGAGACCGGTGGAAGGACAGACAGATAGATAGATATTGCACAATGACAAATTCCAATTCCGGATAAGCTAAAAACAGGTAAATTGTTCAAATTGTGACAATAGCATCACATTCAGTACACATGCTATGACAGGTGCTAAATAAGATAAGAGGTGGACCACAACAAAATTTGCCTTTTAAGGTGGCATTCCACCATATTTTCAAATGGCTGCAATGCAATTTCGAAATACATTTCTTTGGCCACATCTGCAATTCTACTTAACATTTTAAAGTGGTTTTAAGTGCTCAACGGGTTTGAAGTGCAAGCAGTTCAACCTCATAGCCAGAACGGAAGACCCCATGGGATGAGATTGTCCTGCAATGGGTAAACGGATATAAGAATGGGCATCAGATTGCTATTACACATTACACTAGACAATAATAAATTCGCTACTGAGGTAAAGGTATGTGTCTTCGACTAACTCGAGAATGGTGATTTTAAATCTCAAATCATAATTAATCCATCACGTAAGGATTTTTAGTTCCAGAAAAAATTGGAAATCCAATGTCACGTATTTTGAGTGTTTTTAATACGACGTATACTTTAATATTATAATAGAGTACACATTATTTTTAAATATTATTGTATGTCAGATTGATTAGAACAAGTAATAAAACCATTTTTTTTTAAATGCAAAAGGATGTATCGGGATATTCCTCCAAAAGGAATGTAAACAAGGTTGGGATGGTCACAATAAATGATCATGTGAAACCATCCCTACATCTTTCGTTGATGAATGGTTGTCCCTAGAAAATATACTAACTGTGTGTGTGTGTGTGTGTGTGTGTTTGTGTGTGTTCAATTTGGGTCACCCACTCAAAACTGCATTATATAGTCTTTAGTCGACCATCAAAACATCAGGAATGTTTAAAGCTGCACAAAAAATTAACCCAGAGTGCACCATGCCAATTATGAAAAAGAAATAAATAAATTAAAGTGAAGAAATTACATGTAAGGAATAATTCAATTTTAAACCTCTTCATGTCAGCCATATCAGCTTAAATACTCAAGGTAGGGGCTCACCATGAGAGCTTCAGTGAACACCTTTTATTGCAAAAATGAAGCAGTTGTCTGTCCTTTTGGAGAATAAATAATTTGTATTTCAGGTTCCGAGGAAGAAAGGGTGGTTGTGCAAAAGGCAACACGAATTGCAAATCCTAACAGATGGTTTTCAAGTGGGAGAAGTGATGAATTTTCCTTTCCAGTTTTAGCTTCATCAAGAATGTCAAACATTTCAAATGTAGAAATGATGTACAACCCAGATAGGTCGGCTGATGTTTCTCATCGATTGGCACGAAGGAATGATGATCCAACTATCATGTCACCCATGACAACCTCCATTGGGCCAGTGGCCATGTTTGATTCGTCTCGCCTTTCACATTTTGAACGTCATGGAATTATGGCAAACCGTGCAATATGTGCCATTTCTGAGACGCCAGACCAAAGCACTCAGCTCATCATTGAGACGAATGAAAATATGACTGTTGGAAAGCCACTGAATGCCAAGGTTCGGGTCATCAATGAGAGCAGCGTGATCCGCACGATCAAGCTGAAAATATTGGGCCATGTTGTCACTTACACAGGGAATGTCGTTGGCAAGTTTTACGAGAAAGACGTCGAACTAAAGCTTCAAGCTTCACAAGGTGAAAAGGAAATCTGGCAATTCATTGAATTTTTGTGACTTAACAAAGTATTGTACTTTTACGCTTTCCTTTGACACAATATTGTAAGATTATATGACTTTGCCAGTTATGTTTTTTAATATTGCAGAACAAGATGTCCAAATCATGGTTCAACCTGAAGAATACTTAGACATGCTGGTGGACAACTTTTCATTCAGATTTACTTCACGGGCTCGTACCAAAGAAACTAAATCAGTTGCAGCAAGCATTCGAACATACCGCATTTCTTCTGCGGAACTCAATATTACAGTAAGTATCCTTGTCAGATGTTTCCTTTGGTGGACATTTAAGGTGCTGTGCACTTCCATTAGATAACTTTCAATAACATTATAAATTTTCAATCAAAATACAAACCATTTCATTGGACAATGTAAAGTGAAAACTCAATTGTCTGGTAAAATGTCAAGTTAAACATGTGAAACTTCTTTCTCAGAAACACTTATTAAATGGATGAATAAACAACTATTGTGAGATTGAAGGATCGTCCAGAGTTGGTGTTCTTGCCTCTGAAACGTTTTTGTTTAGTTTGATTCCAAACTACAAACCTGTGCGTTGGAGACAGGGTATCGCCATCCTTTAGAAGGGACATTTATCCAGCCTCGCATTGACTAACACTTGCTTGTGGAGAGTAAAGTTCGCAATGTCCCTTTCATTAACAGTCAGACATTGTGTGAGGGTCGTAGTATACAGAGGGTCATTCTGAATCACTCCCGAAAATGAGTTGTTGTTGGTGTTGTTGTTGTTGGTGTTTTGCCCTGGTCAGTTCTACTCGAACAGGCCCGCAGCACAGAGATGGCCGATCGATCTCCCAAGAGCGACCCAGAGATCCCTCACAGATATGATGTTGTGCTCTTGTCTAAATGGAGCCAGTACCGTGCAGTCTTCCATCATGTGTTTTGTTGTTTGTCATGTGGCCTGGCAGGGGTTGCAGGTGCCATCAGTGGTGTCATCGAGTCTGTGTTTGTCGTGTAAGAGTTGTGGCTGGTGAGTAGAGGAATAATGGGGTTCCTGAGGCATCCATGCAAATGAATGGGGAAAACGGGGTAGACTCTATGAATTAAACCGTGAAAACCTCAAAACAGGAGATGGATACCTCCCCCCCCCACAGAAATGTGTAGGCTAACCTTTCTTACTGAAGGCTAATTCGGTTAAAACAGGAGAATGATTTTCTATCTCTCCCATACATGCTCATGTTGAATTGAGACTGTCTCAAGACCTAAAAAAAAAAAACCCAAAGAAATGTATTGGGAAACCTTTCTGACTCAGGGCCCATCAGGTCAAAAGAGGAGAATGATTTTCTCTCCCCCCCCCCCCTTTGACTCTCTGACTCTCAGCCCATCAGGTCAAAAGAAGAGATTGATCTTTGCCCCATGACTTACTGATTTCCTTTTATATTTTCACTCCACTCAAAGAGTGATCCAATAAATATTTGTCCATGTTCTATTCGAGTTAATAAATTAATTTTCCGATTACATTCATGACCATCGAGTATATTCACAAATATTATTTCAGATCTTAGTTTTTGGTTAATATGTCTTTGTTGAGCAGAAATAAAATGATAAACTTCTCTCAATGTTATTGTTTGTCCGCCTCCTGATCCATACATTATTTTTTCTTAAGCCTCAGCCACTTTTTTCAGAAGCTACGCCCTTTTCTAGACCACGCCAACTTTTTATCACCCATGTCCACTTTCTCTAAGCTCCGCCCACTTTTCCTAAGTCCCGCCCACTTTTAGTAAGCCCCACCCTCTTTTGTGAGGACCACCTACTCTTCCATCATTTCCAGTTAATCTCTGACTCACAAGGCTTTCCTGTTGTTGACCAGGGAATTTCCAAAGGAAACCACACCCACCAGTCTTTCCATATAAAGGCTTGAAACCCAGACTGAATTTAAACATATTTTTACTTTTACTGAGAATGGACTGCTGTGATGAGCTTGAATGGGATAACTTTGGAGTTCCTTGGAGTTCCACTACTTGAATGGAACTAAACCTTCAAGTTGATGAACTGGATTCAAAACTCTTATCTGTTGAAGTAAGATTTTCTTTTCCTATTTACAGAGTTTGATATAAGCATATAATAATTTAATAATTAAATCACTGAATTAATATATTAATATTTTCTCTCACAGGAAATTGTATCAGAAATACGAAATGAAAATACTGCTTTTTCCACAACTTGGGGCGAAATTGTTGGTTTGGTTGAAGACCTTATGAGCGACCAAGACCCACAGAACAAGCTCGACCTTGATGACCCAACTAAAGAGTTATACCTTGGAGACCTGCAAAATCCTGAAAAATAGTTTTACATCGATGGTACTCATTGTGAGTTATCAAGACAATACCCACTGAACAAGTTATACCTTGATGAGCCAGAATATAAGACAAGTTTTACCAAGAAGACTCACAGATTTCAGAAATTTTGAAAAATGGAGATTTCCTTGATGATCCACTGTTATACTATGTGAGATCAATCACCGAAACTGATAAAAATTGGAAAAAATGGAGTTTTCCTTGGTGATCCACAGTTATATTATGTGAGATCAATCACCGAAACCCATAAAAATTTGAAAAAATGGAGTTTTCCTTGATGATCCACAGTTAAACTATGTGAGATCTATCACGGAAACCCATAAAAATTGGAAAAATGGAGTTTTCCTTGATGATCCACAGTTATACTATGTGAGATCTATCACTGAAACCCATCAAAATTGGAAAAATTGAGTTGTTCTTGATGATCCACAGTTATATTATGTGAGACTTATCACCGAAACCCATAAAAATTTGAAAAATGAAGTTTTACCTGATTATCCACAGTATTACGATGTGAAACTTATTGCAGAAACCCACAATATTTCTGGAAATTGTGGTTCTACCTTGGAGTCTTGGATAGATGGTTATATTTTTGGAGACTTGAAATGTCAGTTCTGGCTTGATAACTCACAATGTGAGACATATCTTGGAAACTCAACAGGAATGTGGTTATACCTTGGAGACTTAGAAAGTTGGGTATATTTTGGAGACTTGAAATGTGGCTTCTACCAATAAGACTCTTGGGGATATAAACCTATCGATGTAGTTCTTTGTTGGATGGTGCTTGATGAGAGCAATATCAAGAAAGTTCTGGGAAGAAAGTGCAGGAAAGTTCTTACTCCCCCTTTCGACTTCATCAAACCTGAAAGCCTTAAAAGACAGAATTGGAAGAAGAGAAAAAAAAAAAACATAAAAAAAAATTATGTTCGTTCTGGGAAAAAGATGCAAGAAGGTTCTTACTCCCCCTTTCTACTTCATCAAACTTGAAAGCCTTATAAGACAGAATTGGAAGAAGAGAAAAAAAAACAGAAAAAAATATATTGTTAGTTCTTGGAAGAAGATGCAGGAAAGTTTTTACACCCCCTTTCTACTTCATCAAACTTGAAAGCCTTATAAGACAGAATTGGAAGAAGAGAAAAAATATATAAAAACTATATATTGTTGAAATATGTGTTTAAAAAAAAGATATTGTGTTGGGCGAGGGTTGGGTTGGGGTTGAGAATTTGAATGTGAGGGTTAGGGTGGGTGAGGGATGGGTTGGGGTTGATTATGCTCCCTGTTAAATTAACACACACACACACACACACACACACACACACACACACACACACACACACACACACACACACACACACACACACACACACACACACACACACACACACACACACACACACACACACACACACACACACACACACACACGTTAAGCCTTGACTATGTAGTTGACGATTCTGTGTTTGGGGTTCACAGATCTAAGAACGTCCCCCATTGCACACACACCAACAAACAAAAGTTAAGCCTTGACGAAATATTCAGTTGAGGATTCTGTGTTTAGGGTTCTCAGATCTAACAACGTCCCCCTTGACACACATTATATATATATTTTTTAATTTAACCCTCCACAGATGCAACCTGTTATACACCTCGGACTTGGTCCTCGAGTGTCCATAAAGGTGTATAGTAGAGGGGAGTGAAGCACCAACCTATTGCTCCCATGAGTATTATCTGCTTTGGTTTGTCTTTTGTAATGCCTGTGAATAAAATGAACCTAAAATCTCTTCCCCCTTTAAATCATATACCTTATAAGTCCAAGGAACTGTATCTATCACATCAACAATTTAAAAAAACTCATTTGTCCATCGTTTAGTATAACCTTTTTCAAAATGAGATTTTCATCTATATATTCTGACTATATCACCAACTTTGAACTTAGGTTTTCTGACCTTAATCTCTTTTTCATATTCTAATTTTGTAAATGTTTCTGATGGTTTCGTATTCGTTGACGTGTGAATCGTAGTCATTATACTTATCTACAATATCCTGAATAAAAGATGACCATTGTTGAGAACCGAGTTGTGTGAATTTTTTATATAGTCTCTCTTTTAAAGTATGATTAAAGCACTCAATAACAACAGCTTTCCTTCATTAAAGGTACTGTTTTATGTAATGCTGTTATTTTTTGGAAAATTCATAAATGTCTTGTAATAAAACTCTCTACCCTCATCAGTCCACAATTTTTTAGGTTTTCTCTTACTTTTCTTAAAATATCTGTTGAAAGGCTAACATAAGTGTATTACCTGTTTTGTTTTTTAAAGGGACAACCCACGCATATCTACTCCTCAAATCAATAACGGTTAAAGCATACTTGTACCCCTTATCATTATTGAATTCGATCAAATCAGCGGACCAGATATAATCAACTTCTTTGGAATAAACCTTCCTTCTACGAAACTTTGTAAATATTGGTTTATGTAATTCATCAGCTATTTGTTCTTCAGTCTTAATGACATCATTAGAGCCTATAAGTTTTTTGAATTTCTAAGACCAAGTTTCAATTTAGTTCTGATCATCTTCTTCACGATAAACCAATCAACTTTTTCTCTCAAGGTTCGATTTTGAATCAGAGACAAATTATACAACATTTCTCTGTCAGCTTCATCCATGTCTTCCAAAGTTGTGGTATTCCCATATTCAATATTGTGCCTCATGCACACTTTATCAACCCTATTGATGGGTTTACTCC
>NW_028222829.1:0-25000 GCF_056783735.1 Eptatretus burgeri | reverse complement strand
ATCATGGGGTGTGGCGCTGCCGGTACCTGTGCGGGAGGACGAAAGTCCGAGTCTTCAGGTCCTTGGTACTTCCAGTCTTGCTCTATGGGTGCGAGACTTGGACTCTGACCAAGGATCTGAGACGGAGACTTAATTCCTTTGGTACCAGGTCTCTTCGGAGAATCCTTGGCTATCGCTGGTCGGATTTTGTGTCCAACGAGCGGTTGCTGAGAGAGACTCGGATGAGATTTGTTACCTGCATAGTCCGTGAGCGTCAGTTGCGGCTGTATGGACATGTGGCTCGTTTTCCTGGCTCTGATCCTGCTCACCAGATTCTCTCAGCGAGGGAGTCTCATGAGTGGAGGAGGCCAGTGGGTCGACCACGTGCCTCATGGTTGCAACAGGTTGACCATCATCTCAAGGAGATGGGGATGGGCCTGGCATCTGCCTGGGGGATGGCCAGACGGAGGCCCCTGGAGTACCGGCGGAAAGTGGACGCAGCGACGTGCTGTTCTGGCACATGCTCCCATACCTGACCTGACAGCGAGTACGAAGAAGATCGGCGACGTGTTCGAAGGAGAAAGCGACATCATGATGAAGTAGACAGCGCCGATGACATCCCGTTACTGCCCAGAGAGAGATTCAGGACCACATCCTACATACCCATCATTGATCAGCTAACAATGTCACTACAACATCGCCTCAAGGCCGATGGAACACTCCGTCAACGTTTCTCATTCTTTTCAGAAATAACGACCATGCAGACGGATAAGCTCCGCGACTCCGATGCAGAACTGGTCAAGAGTTACCCGAACGACCTGGAACCTTCTCTGGTTTCGGAAATTGTACATGTGCAGGCATTTCTCAAGACGATGCAGACAGAAGACTCAGAAAAATTGTCTGAAACTACTATGTTTTCCACAATCCACAACTACGATAAGGTGGCAGCGTTCACCAACGTGGAGATAGCTTTGCGGGTATTCCTGTCAATGTTTGTCACGAACTGTATGGGAGAACGATCATTCTCAAAATTGAAAAGGATCAAGAACTATCTGCGAAGTACGATCGGCCAAGATCGTTTGGCATCGCTGGCCATACTGAGTGCTGAACACGAACTATTCAGGAGAGTAAGCACACGCGAAACAATCGAGGACTTTGCGCGAATCAAAGCCAGATAGAAGCTAAAAGATTCTGTATGTTTTTAACATCTCGCAAATATATTGTGGCAATTACCCCAAAGTGTGCAATAATGCAATCATATTTGCAAAAACGACAAAAAAACTTTCTACATTGAGATTTGAGATGAATAGATGATACCATCACGTTTTGGTTTTGCGATTATTTTCTCTGTTCCGTTGTTTTCATCCATCGTGGTGTTTCTTGTATATAAACTTTTGTTACTAGTAGTTTCTGAAATACATGTTTTTACACATAAACCGTGGTTTTTTCTTTTGCCCAGCCGAGGTTGGTGCATTTATATATGAATACTTTTATAAGCAGATATGAAGTGAAACTGGCTGAGGCCCTGAGAGGGCCCCGCGTACTTCTAGGGCCCAGGGCCCCGCAACACATAAATCCGGCCCTGGGTGTATGCAGTGTGTTTGTAGCCTCAGTTGAGACTACTACTCGTATTTGTAGTCTCAATGCCTCCACTTAATCACATATTCTTGGGCTGTCAGCACTCTTTTATGAACCAGGGTGGCCAGGCCTGATCGGAGCTGGTTCCTTATTTGATTTGAGAGAATCCCTCTCAGGAGTCAGATCGGCAAAACAAATTTAACAACTGCTTTGGGAGACGGGTGTTTTCGCTCGTTCAAAACAAGACAATACGTCGGCTCGAATCAGTTTATAAATGTAACCATTAAAAGGCCATTTATATATTCCACATGCATGAAACTATGGTGGTCTCTGCCATGCATCCAGGCCTGGAACACCATCCTGTGGCCGGCTTGGTCTGGATTTAACCAACTGTCCTGACTTTGAGCTGTGCTTCTCTTGGTGCAGGATTTCGGTGGCCATCAGGCATGCTGGCCATCGCTGGTCTTCATCTGCTTCCTCTCTGGTTTTATGGACTTGAGTCGGGGCTTCTGTTCTCAATCGACCTGCCACACTTCACGTTGTGGTTGGTGTGCACTGTTTCGAGTGGCGGTCATCTGCTTTGTGCTGCTGTGGAGGTAATTCACTGGAGCACGTGATAAATGCGACGTTGGTCAGGCTGCTTCCACCGCTTTTATTCTTTTCTTCATTTCCTATCAACGATTATTTTACCTATTTATGTGTATACACATAATTTGTTTTGTGAGGTCAGTTCGTTACTCGATGTGCTACTTTAAATGAAACGAAAGATGGTCATCACTGAATTCTTCGGTTTCCATCATTATACAGAGAAAATGCTCCTATACTGAGGAAAAGCAATTTTGGTGAATATCCCAGTGATTTATTTGAAGGAAACCACATCCTTTTCCCTTTCTTGTCATATCTTTTTGCAGACGTGGTTCATTTGGAGTCATATGATGCACCTTGCTTCCATGGTACGCTCAGACGAAACCCTCAACATCGATTTCCTCCCAAAGTGTACATTTTCCAAACAATGCTGAATTGCTGTTGTTGTTGTTGCTGCTGCTGTTGTTTGAATGTGAACTGGGAGTCGGACTATGCTTGCAGAGACCCAATAACCGAGTTGTCATAATATATGCTGAGTACGTGGAGTGGAATAAGGGTTATTATTTAGTTTATCTGTGACTTTTGGTGGGCTGGCAGGATGGCCTGGAGGTATAGTGTAGTAGATAGTAGAAAAATCGTGCAAATTATGATACAAGCATTCAATTTGGCATTTCTCTTCTGCAGGGCTTTCTGATCAAATCTGCCCGATTGGCCATTTGAAAATCCAAATTTTGAAAAATTTAAAATTCAAAAAAACTTCAAAAAAGTCACAGCTGGCTGAAATTCTTGAAGCGCAAGTGAACATCCCAGACAGAGAACCAAGGGGAGATGCAGTCATCATTGATGGCTCAGCACTTATCAATGCCCTACCTCCATGCACTTCAAAGATATTTGATGACTATGCTAAAGAAGACATCATCCCAAAGGTGGAATCCTATGGTGCCAGGTATGAGGGGGTGGACGTAGTGTTTGATGTGCACAAGAAGTCAAGTCTGAAGTCCGAGGCAAGGTCGAAAAGGGGGAAAGGAATCAGAAGAAGAGTGACAGGAACCAGTAAGACCCCAAGTAACTGGAGAAGCTTTCTTCGAGATGACTGCAACAAGACTGAGCCGTTTCACTTCCTTGCAGAAAAGATGTGTGAAGCACAGACGACAAGCACAGTCATTGTCACAAAAGGAGAAGATGCCATTAGCAACACAAGCAAGTCACTGGATGCTGTGTCTCCATGTTGCCATGAAGAAGCTGACACTCGAATATTTGTACATGCCAGGGAGGCAACGACGGATGGTAGCAAGTCCATTATCATTAAGGCTAATGACACGGACGTACAAGTCATGTCATAGCAATATCTGTACTGCCATCCTTACAGGAACTAGGTCTTGAGAACACCTGGATTACCTTTGGCCAAGGAGCCAAGGCACGATGGATTCCAGTCCATGAGGTCGTTTCTGCAATAGGGCCTGAGAAAGCCAGAGGGATCCCATACTTCCATGCGTTCACTGGATGTGACGTCGTGTCTGCCTTCCGCGGTAAAAGGAAGAAAACTGCATGGCAGACTTGTAACGTCTTTGATGATGTTTCTGAAACATTCACCAATCTCAGCCAGCATCCAACATTGATTCATGATCTTGACTTTTTTGAAGTTTTTTTTTTTTCCAGATTTTTCAACATTTGGATTTTCAAATAGCCAATCAGGCAGATTTTATTGGAATCCCCTGGAGAACAAATGTACCAAATTTGATGCTTGTATCATCATTTGCACGATTCCTCTCAAAATTTGCTGTTATCTGCCCCCACTAGTATGCACACTCACATCTCAGCAGTCCAGGTTTGAATCTCAGCCCAGCAATAAAATATCATCCTGGTGTTTCACAGTCAGAGTGATTCATCAATACGTCCCATCCCTTGGATGGACGTTAAACTGGGTGTTTCATCTGGCATTAATTGGTGGACATTAAAAATTTCCTTCGTGAAGAGTTGGCGAGCTATCGCTGGCACCATGGCTAAGTTCGAAATTCCTGCCATAACTACTGCTGTAAAGGCAATGGCAAACCAGCCAGCATATTCCCTGCCAAGAAACTGCTTCGGCAGCACTGAAGCTCTGCAGCAGAGTATGGTACATCAGAATCGGAATTACTTTTGGTGGGAATTGTTACCTTGGATCATGCACCGATATTCTTGGTAAGCTGAGGGTTAGTTAGCTGAGGTTAGCTGAGGGTAAGCTTTGACTTGGTTTATTTTTTTTGGCCTAAGAAAATTAAATTCATCACTTTTGCTGTCTCACCGAATGTTGCCAATGTTAATACAACTATAATTTGTAACCCTAGTGTTTTGCATACAGGGTGATACATGAATATGTGCACCATCCTTGAGGACGTTAAGCTGCAGGGCCCTTTTGCCAGTGGTGATCATTGTATGACAAAGATCCCATTGTGACCTTAATGAAGAATCGTGAGTTTTCAACCACACCCTGAACAAATTCCAAATTCCTGCCCAAATTGACTGCTGTGAAGCAATCCCAATCTTCCCAGGATCACCCTAGCCAAGAGACCGATTTTGTAGTGCTGATGCTCTGTCAAGATTAAGGTACATTTTTGATGTTTCCACCACAGTCATAATGTTACGTGACCAATATTATTGTAATTACAATCTGTACTTGTATCATATGTGGTGACTGCTTTTGGTCCCTCATAAGCGAGTCTTTTGTACTGCAAGGGAGATTTTTTGCAATTGTTTCACAATTTAATCTTGCAAATAAAAACAATTTTGTAAACAAAAATCGAGGCATGGTGAAGGGTTGGAACACAGCACAGAACAGAACATGAATAACACAATGAAAAGGAGATACACATGAACAGGAGGGTGGAGGGCTACAATAGGAAGAATGAAAGCAAGGGGAGGGGGAGGGGGGCACTTGAGGTGAGAAAGTTGGATATAAGCTCAAACATGTTCAGAAGAGGAAGCGAAAACTGAGGATGAAACAAGAATGTGACGAAAAAGACAAGGATGAGTTTGCATGTCAGATAACCTGAGTGTGGTGGTAAACAGCCACCTTGAAGCCCTGCAGGGAGTAATGAGATTGAACAGACTGAGGAAGTTGGTTCCACAGGTGAGAGAAAAGAGGAACAAATTAGTGGAGATGAGCAGTGAGACTGGATTTTGGCAAGTTTCACCACAAGTTGGTCATTGGCAGCCAAGATGCACTCTGGAGAAATCTAGAGGGGTTCAGAGCATGGAAAAGACATAGCGTATGACCAGAAAGGAGGAGGGAGAACTCACTGACCACTGACCTTTCTAGGATGAAAGTCATCTTTCGTATTATTGCATGACAACCTCAGGAAACAGCATGCTGATATACTGGCAGCCCGGAGGCCATAACGGCAGAAATGAAAAAAGGGCACTGATGTGTCTGGTATTGTTTTATCTCTGAAAGCAACAAATGATGGGAGACAGATTTATAAAGTTAGCAAACATTATTTAATAACCCCTATTGTCTACGGCAATCAAAGTACCTCCAATTAGCTACAATAATAATTAGTCAATGAAATGATGCTTATGAAGTTTTGCATAAATTTGTTTATTGGTTCTGGAGAAGAAGATTTTTTAACGTTTTTATTTTCCATCCAATATGGCCATCAGACCACGTGACCAATGATGTCATCAATTTAATTATTCACTCACATCAGATCGTCGATCAGATATATGAAGTTTCCCAATATTCAGATATGGATTTTGAAACCACCAATTATGGCTGAAATACCACTTCACTAATGACATCATCATTATCAGCCTGCATACCACATGGGGAGTTGATGACATGCCTATCTTCATTTTTTTTCATTGAGCAGTTTCAGAGAGGAAGATGTCCATTTTTTTCTTTAATCCCATACAGCTGCCATTCCGTGTGACTTATAACATGATGGTTATCAAGAAAATATTCTACAGAGGGAGTCCCTCCTATCATTAAAGTTTTGCTTCGATCGGACAAGCGGTTGCAAAGAAAAACATTTTTAAAGCGAAAATTTATATATGTGGACAAAAAGTCAAAAGCTCGCTTTAAGCAAAAAATATATTTTACCAAAAAATCTTATTCCTGCAAAAACGTTCTTATTTGCCACATGCAAGCATTTTAAACACTTCACTTGTTCTGACTCCGATTTTTGTTCCCAATGACAATGCTGCAAAAATGCCTGTTTTTCATTCAATATTGTGTATTTCAATTTGTTCTAAGCAAAATGACGAATTTTACACATGAAACCTTGAAAATGCAAAAGCGTTCTAAAATGCTTGTGACAAGCGTGTGATGTTGTTTTTTAAAGTTGTGTAAGTTGTTCTGTCCATGTTGTTTGTTCAAAATCACAATTCCACTGCAGAAACGCGTATTTTATAATTCAACATTGTGTCTTTTCTGTTGTTCAAAAGAAAACAAAACAATTTACCGAATAAACCTTATTCATGCAAAAATGGTCTAATTTGCCTTCTGCAAGCATTTTCAACAACACATCAGCTTGTTCTGATCCCCATTTTTATTTAAAAAAAATCACTATTCTCATGCACAAACATGAGTTTTTCATCAAATACTGCATATTTTATCAAGTACACAACACATTTTACATCAGAAAACTGATTCCAGCACAAATGGTCTAATTTGCTGAAAAAGCGTTTTTCACAACAAATTAGTTTGGTATGACCCCGTTTATTTGTTCCAAATCAAAATTGTAATGCAGAACAAGGTTTACTTTTTCAAGCTTTTACTTTTTTCGCAAAAAAACCTCTTTTTTTAAAAAAAACTTTCTAAAGCTTTTACGAAGCTTTTATTGTAGCTTTTAGGATTTGTTTTGTATTTTAGTTTTCACAGAGCAAAACAACACATTTTACAAAAGAAGCATGACTCATGAAAAACGGTCTTATTTGCGTAATAAAAGCATTTTAAATAAAACAGCTTGTTCTGATGGCGTTTTTTTTACTCCAAATCACAATGCTACTGCAGAAACGTGTTTTTTTTTTCATCAAATAGTGTGAATTTTAACTTGTGCTTCGCAAAATAATATATGTTGCACAAGAAACCTTATTCATGCAAAAACGGTCTTCTTTCCTTTCCTTTCCTTCCATACAAGTGCTGTTTTAACAAGATGAAGCTTACCACTCTATTTGCCTGAATCAGCATTTTATAACAACACATTGGCTTGTTCTTAGCCAGTTTTTCCATTGTAGAATTGTAGAATCACTATTCCATTGTAGAAACGCATGTTTTTCTTCAAACAATGTGTAATTTAGCTTGTCCTAAGCAGAACAACACATTTTACACAAGAAAATTTATTCAGGCAAAAACTGTCAAATTTGCCAAATACGTTTTCAACAAGATGTCTGACCCCGTTTTTTTGTTCTAAATCATTATCCCACTGCAGAAACACATGTTTTCATCAAATAGTGTGTATTTTACCTTGTTCTTCGGAAAATAATGCATTTCACACAAGAAACCTTATTTATTCAAAATGGTCTAATTTGCCAATTGCAAGCATGTTTGAGAACACAGGAAGTAGTTCTGTCCCAATTTTTGTGCATAACAACCATTCTCCTGCAGAAACACATGTTTATTATTGTAAATTATGTATTTTAGCTTCTTCCAATCAAAATAAAACATTTTACATGAGAAATCATGTTTCAACAATCTCAGAAGGATGATGCTGAGTCAACCAACCTGGTAAAAATTCAACAACTAAGCAAGATTTGAACCCAGTACCCAAAGATCCTCAACGTGACATCCTACCAATTAAGCCAACACCAGACATGTTTTGGATACTACAAACCTTATAAATACAAAAATGATCTGTTTTGCTGAAAATGCGTTTTTAACAACACGTAATGTTATCACCCCGTTTTTCGTTCTCAATCACCATTGTAACTAGCATAACCCACGCTCTGCTCGACATGTTGGGGTGGGTGTGTTTGAGAAAGGAACTGATGCAGAGTATCAGTAGTAATTTTACTTTAATGTAAGTGAAATACAATGTTCAAAGTACTTCTTGATACACAATGTTTTGGGTTATAGCATTGTCATTGTGGAAAACTTGTTTTGTAGTGGGTATAATTTGCATCGTAAAGCCAAATGCAGTAACCGTTTTTGGCACGATTTCACTGTTTCAGAACCATTTTATTTAATTTTCTTGTACCATGCACCTCATATGGTCTTTGAGATAATGTAAGCCGAATATCACGTTACTGGAGCACAGAACAAAGTCGAACATAGCGTGACACGAAACCACAAACTCGGAAATAATATATAAGATGCAGAAACATGTTTTTCATCAAAATGTGTGCATTTATGCTTGTCAAAGCAAAAAAAGATTTATTCATGCAAAAACGTTCTTTTTTGACAAATGCAAGCATTTTTCACGCTTCACTTGTTCTGACCCCGATTTTTGTTCTCAATGAAAATACTGCAGAAATGCATGTTTCCATCATTATTGTGTATTTCAACTTGTTCTCAGCAAAATAACGAATTTTACACATCAAACCTTAAAAATGCAAGTGTTCTTATTTTCCGGTGACAAGCGTGTGATTTTTTCCGTTGTTTAAGTTCTCTCCGTTGTTTTTGTCCAAAATCACCATTCCAGAAACGTCAGTTTTTTTAAATGCAATATTGTGTATTTAAGATTGTTTGAAACAAAACAACAGGTTTTACAAAATAAACCTTATTCATGCAACAACAGACTTACTTGAGTAACACAAGCACTTTTTATACATTACGACCCCGTTTTTTGTTCCAAATCACGACACTCGTTCAGAAACATGTGTTTTTCATCAAATACTGTGTATTTGTATTTTAGCTTGTACTGAATAAAAGACATTTTTTCAGAAGAAATATGACTCATGATAAATGATCTTTTTTGAGTAATAAAAGCGTTTTAACGAAAACAGCTTGTTCTGACCACGTTTTTTGTTCTAAATCACAATGCCACTGCAGAAACGTATGTTTTTTCATCAAATCGTGTGTACTTTATCTTGTTCTTAACAAAATAATACATTTTCCACAAGAAAGCTTGTTCATGCAAAAATGGTCTTCTTTCCTTTCCTTCCAGATAAGTGCTGCTTTTTCAGGATGAAGATTACCACTCCATTTGCCTGAATCAAGCGTTTTATAACAACACATTAGCTTGTTCTAACCCTGGTTTTGTTCGTCATCACTATTCTATTGAAGAAATGCATGTTTTTCTTCAAATAATGTAAATTTTAGCTTTTTCTGAGCAAAACAACACATTTTACACAAGAAACTTCATTCATGCAAAAACTGGTCAAATTTGCCAAATACGTTTTTAACAACACATGAGCTTGGCTTGACCCCGTTTTATGTTCTAAATCATTTCTCCACTGCAGAAAGACATGTTTTTCATAAAATATTGTGTATTTCAACTTGTTCTCAGAAAACCAACGAATTTTCTGTATTAAACCTTAAAAATGCAAGTGTTCTTATTTGCCTGTGACAAGCATGTGATTTTTTAGTTGTTTAAGTTGTTCTGTCCATGGTTTTGTCCAAAATCACCATTCCACTTCAGGAACGTGTGTTTTTTTTAATTAAACATTGTGTGTTTTTGGTTGTTCAAAACAAAACAAAATATTTCACCGAATAATAGTGAGGCGGCTTAGCCCAAACAAAGAGAAACAAAGGAAGAAACAAACGAGAATCCTAATCCTGAAACTTGTCAGATGAATTTTTGGACTTGATTTTTCTCAATACACTTTTTATCCTGTCTTTTCAAATAACCACCTACCTACCTGATATGAAAAATCCCTTCCTGAGTTTAGAAGGTGTGGCCCTGCCTGGAAGTGGAACCGGACCCCAGGCCTACTCTCGACCCGTCACCCACGTTCCACGTGACACGCACGACACAGACGAGACACGTCTCTTGTTTGTTGATATTCATTCAACAAAGTGGTGAATTACCACATTGATTCAAGACTAAAATGCTTTTGCAGTTAATCTGAAGAAAGCATATTCTCTCGCGGAATATTCAGTGCATTACAAGAACATCTTACCTTTCTGTCCTCGAATATCGACATATTTAGAGAGAAACTCGCCCACAAATCCTTCCTTCTGTGCATGTGTACCGGAAGTCGGAGTGGAACTTGGTGAACAACTTCCGGATTGTGTGACGTCACGGCGATTGCTCGTATTCAGTGAGGTGGCTGAGGATCTCCTGATGAAGGATATAATTAAATAAAGTCGTTTATTATCTTCAACAGGAATGTTAAAATTAACCCAAACATCCAATTTTCAATCTTGCACTTCCTTGGAGTTCCTGAGCATGCAAAGTTTCAGGATGTTTGGTTGATAGAGTTTTGGAGTTGGGGAAGACACACACTGAAACACTGACACACTGACACACGACACACTGACACACACAAACACACAAACACACACAAACATATTGACATTTTTCGGAAAATTTGATTGTTCATTGTGATTCATTATTATTAATGTTTCTCAGCTGATCATGTTTTCTTATTTTATTCCTTTCCCTCACGGTTTGGTTCTTGTTCCAATCCATCAGCACAAACGATCACCGAACTCAATAAATGCTCGACAGACAAACCCTGTGTTGTTGAGTCCCTCAAGAGATCTCACTTGGTCGAGTCACAATAACCAGGTAAAAAGTGGTTCAATGGAGAAGGCGAAAACAAACAGGTCGCCGAGCAATTGGTCCACATCGACCGATCACCAAAATAAGGGGGAAATACCACACAACACGGTCTCACACAGCGTTGTATCGAGCAGCACAGTGACACGACTCGACTCGACTCGACTCGACACGACACGAATCGTCACGACTCGACACGACTCGAGTCGACACGACTGGACACGACTTGACAAGACACAACATGACACGGCACGACTCGAGTCGACACGACTGGACACGACTCGACAAGACACAACATGACACGACTCGACTCGACTCGACACGACTCGACAAGACACAACATGGCACGGCACGACTCGAGTCGACACGACTGGACACGACTCGACAAGACACAACATGACACGGCACGACTCGAGTCGAAACGACTGGACACGACTCGACAAGACACAACATGACACGGCACGACTCGAGTCGACACGACTGGACACGACTCGACAAGACACAACATGACACGACTCGACTCGACTCGACACGACACGACACGACTTGACACGACACGACTCGACTCGAGTCGACATGACTGGACACGACACGACACGACACGACTCGACTCGACTTGACTCGACATGACAATACATGACACGACTCGACTCGACACGACTCGACTTGACTCGACATGATTCGACACGACTCGACTCGACTCGACGTGACACGACACGACACGACACGACTCGACACGACTCGACACGACACGACTCGACACGACTCGACTCGACTCGACATGTCACGACACGACTCGACTCGACATGTCACGACACGACTCGACTCGACACGACTGGACACGACTCGACACGACTCGACACGACACGACCCGACACGACACAACTCGAGACGACTCGAGACGACTCGACTCGACTCGACTGGACTCGACATGTCACGACACGACTCGAGCTTTCACGTTATCCTTTCTAAATGATTTGGAACAAATTATCACGCACCCTTCCCATATCCCAGATCGTCATGACCACACCAACAATACTTTGGATTTGTTCTTCACTTCCAATCAGTTGCATCACAACTATACAATTTCACCTCCAATTGTTTCTTCTGACCACAATCCTGTGAACATCCCTGAACTTTCCCCAACTTCTCATTCGACTGCTCCGATGAAACGCCAGTATTGGCATTTCAATAATGATGACTCGACTGGTTTACTTAACTTCTTTTCTGACTTTCCCTGGAAAGATCATTCCCTCTCCTTGGGCGATGCCTCCATCTCTGCTGAATGTTTCGCTGAGGTTATTGTTGCAGGAATGGAGGCTTATATCCCCTTCTCTTTCAAATCTATCTCTCTGACCAATTCTGCTCTGCGTCCATTCGTGTAAGGGATGTCGCATCTTGAACATGGAAAAACTCTTCTTCCTCTGACTCGTATTCAGCTTTCATATCCGCCAGAAATCATTGCAAACATGTTATTCGTGAGGTGAAGCATTCCTTTATTCAAAAGAAATGTGACAACCTCTCATCTTCTTCTGGTCCTGAGCTAAACGTATCTCCAACAACTTCTGTCACTCTAACTTTCTTCAGTTTTCCGTTCGGATGATGCTCTTGCTGTCTCTCCGACCAATAAAGCAACTCTTTTTGTTTCTCTTTTCTCCTCCAAATCCACACTGTATGACTTGAACCTTCCATCTCCCTCTGCTGCTCTCCTCATCAATCCAATGTCCCTCCCCATAATCTCTTTTCACGCAGTCAAAAAAAATACTTCTCTCTCTCTCTGGATATAAGCAAAGCCTACGGGCAAGATGACATTCCTCCCTGTGTCTTGAATGAATGTGCTACAGAACTTTCACCCTGTGCTTGCTCGTTGTTTCGTTTTTGTTTAAAAACCCAAACTTTTCCTCTTCCCTGGAAACATGCCTTAGTAGAACCTATTTTAAAGAAAGGTGATCGTTCAAAACCCTTCTAACTGCCGTCCGATTGCTCTGACTTCCACTGTTTCCAAAGTCCATGAATATCTTCTCAATTCCCATTTTCTCAAGCATCTTGAATCTCAGTCTTCCTTCTGACCACCAATACGGCTTTCGCAAGGCAAGATCTTCAGGTGATATCTCTTCTTACATTACGAATGTGGGTGCCTCTTTGAGAGATGATGTGGAATCCTTTGTTGCCGGCCTTGATATCTCAAAAGCCTTTGACAGAGTTTGGCATCGGGATCTGATTTCCAAGCTTCCCTCTTTCACATTTCCTCCTTCACTCTGCTCTCTCACATCGAGCTTTCTCTCAGACCACTCTATCTCTGTAATTGTTGATGGTTCATCATCTCCCCCTTCTCCATCAACAGCGGTGCACCTCAGGGTTCTGTTCTGTCCCCATCACTCTTCCTTCTTTTTGTCAATGACCTTCTTTCTTCCACAAATAACCAAATGCACTAGTATGCTGATGACTCAGCATTACATTCCTCCATGCCTTTCACATTTGCCCCATCTTCCCTCACTCCATCGACATCTCGTTTCATCACAGCCACCTCTTTAAATTCGGATTTGGACAAGATCTCCCAGTGGGGCACATGTAATCAAGTTAAGTTTAATGTTTCAAAAACTCAATTTCTTCCCATCTCTCTCTCTCTAAAACTCCTCTCAACTCTCCAATCTCCTTTGAAAGCTCCACAATTACACCATGTGATACAACACATCTACCAGGTATTACTCAAACATCATATTTTATCCTGGAATTCGCATATTATACAAATAACTTAATCTGCTTCAGAGAAATGAGGAGTCCTGTTCAGATGTTGATGAGGCCTCGTTGAGGACGATTCAGTGCGTGTCTGCAGCCTTTAACATAAAAAAGGGATGTAAGGACAGCCTCGGAGTGCATACAATCACCTCGAAGCTGTCTGGCCTGCAAGGATAGCCTCTGGGTATACACACTCACCTTGAAGCTGTCGAGCCTGTAAGGATAGTCTTGGGGGTACGCACACTCACCTCGATGTTGTCTAGCCTGTAAGGATAGTCTTGGGGTATACACACTCATCTTGAAGCTGTCTCGCTTGTAAGGATAGCCTCGGGGTAACTTGAAGCTGTCGAGCGGAGGTTGGAATCCTGCCTTACCTGTGAAAGATCATCCTGGTGCTTCACATGCAGGGTGATTTATCAATGCTGATAGTTTATGCCATCCTTTCGATGCAAGCCAAACTGGGTACCCCATTTGGGAGAAAGAGTCAGTCGACGTTCAAGACCCCACAGTGTTCTTTATGAAAATAGACTAGACATTCCAATCACCCAGAAACAAAATGCAAATCACTGCCCTAACCTCCAGGGGGCACTGAATCAGCGGCACATCTGTGGCCTCATCCACCCTGTGTCCTTGTGTGGCATCACAAAGAAGAAGCGTGAAGTCGTAACACAATGCAGTTCAAATTCCGAGGTTTTAACCAAACCAGCATGTTTCACAACACAGTTCATCGTTTTCAGATCGCCGTGACAACGCAAACCGAAGACCCTCCTTCATAGTTACAGAAGAGTTTATTCGAACCTGGTTATCGAGAAGGTAATAAAATAGTCTCACCATAAGTTTGAAAGTAACTTAAAAATCCCTCATTACAACGAACCAACAGAACTGTAATTATCGAACAAGATAATCTCGGATAAGAAAACTAATCTCATGAGAACGAACGATTCCCCAAACTTACCGACTCTTTCCAATCAAGTGACCAGGACGGATCAAAATCAGGTGAACAGGTGTTGAGATGATCTCCGAGTGATGTGGAGCAGAGCGAATCGTCCTTTTATCAGAAGCAAAATTGATGATTTGACCTGATTTGTGTTTCTCAATATGTTAGTAAATCAATGCCAGGTAAACCTGGATGCTCCGACAAAGCAGGAAATTACAAAGAAAGATTTACATTTCAAACAAACCAAAACACATCACTCAAGATATAACAATACAGGATGTGTATAAAGTGCTTGTGTGCACAACAGCATCAAACTATAAACATCAGATGAAAGAAAAGTAGGACCACGGGACCTGAAGCTCACCTGCATCAGCAGACACAGTGAATGACGTCATAAAATCTTGGAACTTTTGTTCATCTGCCGAATCTGGTTTGATATTTGATTTTCCATCCTCCTTCATGAGCGTCTGTGTCGCCAAAGTAGCTTCTTGTGCAAGGGTTCTACTTGTTGGTTTGCCATTGCCTTCCCAACAGAAGTTCGGGAAGGAATTTGCAACATGGTCATGGTGCCGGTGATAGCTCGCCTTCTCTTCCTGAAGAGTATCTTTGGGATCTTTAATGTGCATCAACGAATATCGAAAGACAAGATGCCCAGTCGTCCAACGGAGGAACGACACACACAGTGATGATTCAGTCTGTGAAACACCAGAATGGCATTTTATAACTAGGCTGAGATTCAAACCCAGGCTCGACAGCTTAGAGGCAAGTTTGTGTACCTTGAAGTCAACGTGTCAGCCAAGGTCGTGAAAATATAATCTACTGGTGTTCGTGGTGGTATAAAATATCATCAGGCCTTCAATAAATACCTTGAAAAGAGTGAAAAAAGGAATTCTGGAGCCATTTCACCTCATGTCCAGCACTGCACTTTTTGTTCACCACACTATATTAATTAATGTTCGTGTGTGTGACCCATACACACACTCAAATCGAAGCTTTGAAGCTGTCTTGTCCGAAAGGATAGCCTCGGGGTACGCACACTCACCTCCAAGCTGTCGAGCCTGTCAGGATAGCCTCGGGGTACCAACGTTGTACGGATAGCCTGTTCACTGCTGTACCACACGTTTTCCACCAAGATGATGTCTCAGTCACTGGCCGCTCAGAGATTCATCATCTTGACAACCTCGAATGTGTGCTTTTCATTTTCTCAGACTCTGGACAACACATGCGGAGAGACAAGTGGGAGTTCATGGTTCAGTGTGTGACGTATTTGTGACATCGTATCAATGCCGAAGGCTGACGTCCCATTGAAGAGATCAGAGCAATCACAGACGTCCCATCTCCGACCAACATTTCTGTACTCAAGACTTACATTGGTATGCTGCAGTTTGACAGCAGTTATATCCCAAACATTGCTACCATGCTTCGCCCACTGTATTGTCTGTTCAAAAAAGCGACAGTTGGAAATGGGACATTGCGGAGTCATCAGCCTTTCAGAAGTCAAAAGACATGCTGCAGTCTTTAAATGTTCGAGTTCACGACGACCCAGACAAAGACATGGTCCTGTCGTGTGATACGAGTTTGTTCGGGATTGGTGTTGTTTTGTCACACATCATGCCAGATCACACAGAGAGACCAATCGCATTCACATTCGTACACTGTCCCCGGCTGAGAACTGCAGTCAGCTGGACAAAGAAAGACTTGGCATTGTATTTGGAGTTAAGAAATTTCACCAGTGCATCTTCGGTCAACATTTCACGATTTACTCGGACCACAAACCACTGATTAGTTTGTTTGTTACAACAAGAACTACCTCAGAGGTCTTACTGGCTCAGTTCATACGCTGGTCATTTCACTCTCAACTAATGATTGTGACATTACGTACAGACCTGGCTCCACAATTTCAATTGCAGACGCCATGAGTCGCCTGCCACTTCTGGACACAGTGTTGGACCCGCCGACACCTGGCAACGTGATATTGTTGTGGGCCGGGGGTCTGTGGCGATAACGACCACCAGGTGGTCTCCTGCCGAACCACGTCTCCTGCCGAACAACCGGAATTTAGGTCGTGACCCTTGGATACCTCCAAAGGTCACGGGTTCCTCAGCAGACCATGGACGCCAATATGTCGACCGCGTTCGGTCGGGTTAATTGACGAATTTCAATATACCTAAGTTCCCACGCAGTCCAGCTACTGGGGAAACCACACACTCGATGGGCTCTGTCGAACCGGGTTGCTCTATTGACCTCGGTCCAGTATAACCGAGCAGAATTACCAGAGTCCATCGGACCCAAATGAACAATTTACGGCCCGAACGGCCTTACTCGTTGTCAATACGAGGCCAATGAAGGAAAGCACAGAAACGAACTGGAACATTTAACAGGGGATTTATTTTACAATAATAATCGGGGAGTGAAGCACACAAAGAGCAGAGTGAAACCGACAAAAAGCAAAGCAGGTATGTACGATGCACTTAGGCAATTCTAATTCAAGACGGGGCCCACGGACACACACACACACACACACACACACACACACACACACACACACACACACACACACACACACACACACACACACAAGAAACTGGACCCCGTAGGTTTATTTCGGTCAAGCCGTCCCGGAGTACCTGTCCGCTCCATGCGGCCTCACCGACTTCGAAACCACCATGGTGGGATTGTAACCCACGACCCGAAGTCCACTACCCTCGTCCGAGACCACTCCACCAAGACCACCACTGTCTCAGACCGCTCCAGCCATGGCCACGACCGTCCCAAAATCGCCACGATCACTGTCTGTCGAACGTTTGGCGAGAGAACCACACAAATCCTCTTCAGGTGGAAGGGTCCTCTTCTCCTTGCCACTCGCCTCCTCATTGGCCGGTGGGTGTCAGGCGACTCATGGCGGCCTCCTGATTGGCTGGGCGCGTGTGTGGTGCTCGCCCCCCACTCATGCGATTAACACGAAACTCCACACACGTATTCCACTCCAGGATTGGAGGCAGAAAATCAATTTATGATGTCGTAGATCACATGGTTCGTCAGCCATCTTGGATAGAAAATTAATACATATTAAAAATCTTCTTCTCCAGAACAGCTGGACAGATTCAGTCAAAATTTCAGACACACTTTCCCCAAGACATCCTTTCACAAGTTTGTTAATTTCAAATTGATAATTCACCTGGTTTGGCGGCCATGTTGAATTTCCGAAAAAACCTTCAAACTTCTTCTTCTCCAGAACGACTGGTCAGATCAAGGGAAAACTTCACATAGGTATTGCCCACGAGTAGTGAATATAATTTTGTTAATTTCTAATTTATAGGTCACATGGTTTAGCAGCCATGGTGGATTCAATAATTATATTAAATAATGTTTTCTCTGGAACCACATAACCTTTCGAAGCTAAACTTGGCCAGTATAATCTACCCCCTTGGCTGCATATAGGTTAAAAATTACGACGTCACATGTCACATGGTTTGGCGGCCGTCTTAGACAGAAAAACGCACCTTGTCTGATAAATTCGAAACTTCACAAACGTATTCCACAACACGATTCGAAGTAGAATATAAATTTATGATGTCATCGATCGCTTGGTTCGTCAGCCATGTTGGATTGAAAATTAATACATTTTAAAAATCTTCTTCTCCAGAACAGCTGGACAGATTGAGGCAAAAATTCACACACACTTTCCCCAAGACATCCTTTCACAAGTTTGTTAATTTCTAATTGATAGGTCACATGGTTTGGCAGCCATATTGAATTTACCATAAAACCTTCAAACATCTTCTTGTCCAGAACATCTTCTGGACAGATCAAGGGGAAACTTCAGAAACGTATTGCACAAGACCAGTGAATATAAGTTTGTTAATTTCTAATTGATGTCACATGGTTTGGCAGCCATGTTGGATTGAAGGATAAATATTAATTAATGTTTACTCTGGCACCGCTGCTTCTATATATACCAAGCTTCACATTTGTAATCGAGCCGACATGCGAAACTTCGTTTTAAAATTTCAATCCGATCAGCCACATGGTTTGTCAGCCAGAATTATTTAATTATTTGAATCTAAGAACTTTTGGATTTGTTTTTTTCCAGAAGGCTCACTTGGCTGCACCTCCATGCGTTTGAGGGTGCAGGAATAGCAATTCAATTGATACCGCCAATGTCCCCAGGAAAAAGGGCCATCTGCATGCGTAATAACGAGATTGAACACTTTGTGCCACCTGGTTTGTTACTTGTCTGTCCCGCACTGTCCCGAAGCAAGACTGCATTTGTATCAATATTAAAGAATGTGTTCTCTGCAAACACTTATCGTATCGAAGGGAAACTTTGCAAAATTCTCATTTAAGTCTCATGTTGTATCAAAAGCGGAGTCTTGGTACCCGGTCATCACTGCCAGCAGTTATAAAGTGGCAGTTCTAATTGCCTTTGATTGGGTAATTTTCGAAGCACATTGCTTCAGTGTGGCTAATCCGTGTCAACAGACATCGTCCACATGACACCACGTACTTGAAAATCCAAAACACAAGATGGTCCATGGGAGAAATCCTCGGGGGAATATTATCTCGTTTTAGGAGGGGAGTTTAACAGCGAGTTCACATTTTGTTTTACTTTCCCTTTCACCTTTCTCTGTACGTACGAGCTTGAACCCGTCTGGCTTGTAGGGGTGGCGGCATGTCGACAGCACTGCAGGGTGTCCACTCGTTTGCTCTCAAATGACGGCATTTGCACACAAAGAATGTTTTACCACAAAGAAGGTCTCGCAATGGCTCCTTGCTGCTCCCTTTTATATTCCCCAGGTGAAGCACGGGGCTCGGACCTGAAAGCAATGTGCTGTGGCCCAACTCCCGCTCCTCTGTTTGGCCACAGCAGCTCTCTCCATGCCTCGCCAGGCTCCAGGATCGGAAACCGGCTCAGATGCCCACGAGCCTCGGTATGGTTCGGCGCTCCCGGCTTAACATGGTGAGCATGCTCATCGAGCTGGCACTCTGGCCCTGAACGTGCACTCAGTGGAGTTTGTATGTCGGATGGTAGCGGACTTTCTCCGCAACTCCTTCTCCTTCTCCTTCACGACCCACGAGCCACAATGCACATTCGGGACCCTAACCAAATCCCTGAATCGCCGTTCCCACGACCCCGCCTCGTTGCTTATGGTCTTACGGTCGTCTGCTGACTGGATGAGGGCTGCGATAATTCTGTACGCTCACCTGGGACGTTCCCGGTGAGATGCGGTGGAGAATATCGTGTCTGCAGCCCCTGCCAAGCATCGCGCAGCACCAAGAACAATGGCGACATGGCGTGGTGCTCGAAATGGAGTGGCAAATTGTGGCGATGTATTTTTACCGGGTGCTGGAGGCGTCTGCGGTCAAGCAGATGAGGTTTGCTGAGGAAGGTGAGGAGTAAGGTGAGCTGTCGTTTGGGAATTCGCAAGCAGGTTTGAGTGGAGAATGATGCGCAAGTTCCCGAAGAAGGTTGTTTTGTGTGCAACAAGGAGGATGACAGAGCCATGGGAGGCATCGTGGTGTGCAGATTAAAAATTGTCCGTTGAACGGCATGTGTGTGCTTCCATGCTTGGTGTGAATTATGACTCACATGAAAGGGTCAGAGTCGAGGTCAGAGTGCCGATCATAGAGATATTTATGAGACCTAACTACCAGTCCCACGCAACACAATTCGTCCCGTTTAGACGCAAGACATGAGGGAAGGACTAACGACATGAATACTCATGAAATAACTGCCTGAGAAGCACTGCATGTTGGGTGCCATTGCCTTCGAGGCATGTGGTTTTGTGGAACCGCAACAATATATACCTCTCGACTGTCCCTCAAGGACTAATAAAAATTTGAATGACTCTTTCATACACAGTTTATCGTTTGCTTCTAATGTGTGCACAAGCACTTTATACACATCCTGTGTTGTAATATCCCAAGTGATGTATTGAGGTTTTTTTGAAATGTAAATCTTTACTTTATTTTCTGTTTACTCAGAGCATCCAGGTTTACCTGGCGTCGACTTACTAACTATGGAAGAAATGAATTTAATTTTCACTCAGGTTCAGCAAACAAATGAGAATGTTTAATCATGTACACGCACACAAACAGGAGAGAGAGAGAGAAAAAAAAAATCGATCAACGAAACTCTCAAGGAAAAACCCTTTACCCAAGTCTTGTATATCGAATGGGGACAAGTTGGGGAAATGATTGAACAAGCAGGATAAAAGAGAAATAACTTTTCATCGGGGAGAGAGTAACTTTTCCCATCGTTTGAAAGAAAAATAACTGCTTTCTGCAACTGGGAAAGGAGTGAGACAGTCGAAACAACGTCGGCAGGACAAAGCACAGCCAATCAGAAAAGAGCACAACATCCCCTTCGAGGTTCCCCAGGGTTGGGCAGTACAGAAAGTTCCACAGATCAAGGGAGTCAATCATCTCTTCGGAACGTTCCGAGCATTGATAAAGAACAACATTACATGAACTGGCACTGCTCACAGAACCTCAGCAGCTTTTACAATCCATCTCCACAACAAGGAGGAGGAGGAGATCGAAACCATTCTCTGTTAAGAGCGTTGTTGCTGGTTAAGCAGTCTCCTAGGCTATTGGGCACAATCCTGGACGGGTCGCCATTCCGACACAGTATACCAGCATGCTGGCATTCATTTTGCCGACCTCGGAAGGATGACAGTGTGAGGAGGGCTATGTTCTGGTCACATCCGATCCATAATTAATACATATATATTCGTTAGATGTCGGGATTCGAACCCACTTTTAAAATACTCTGTAAATGCTTTGGTTTAACTCTCTGTCTTTTAGTGGCACGGTGTCCCAGCAAGTCAACCCACCAGATGCCCTCCAAAGACGCAGGCTGTGTTATTTCAGTTATACCGTCCCGAGGAAAATGTTATCTGGATTCTCCTAAGCATTCCACTCCTGGGCCTTTTGTTTAGTTAAAAAGGGTCATAGCCTGTAAATGCTGTCAGATAGTCCATCATTGGCACAGGGCTGCCCCCTAATGGTCAACCCACATTCCTTTTCTGAGAAACGAATAGAGCTGGGTTCTTTTACCAAAGCCAGACCTGTTTTCCTCTTTGGATTAATGTGAACTTAAAAGGGATTTCTGTTTGTCCTGGAACAATCCCACAGTGATAACACTTTTGGACGTGGGAGATGGACGACTGTTAGGCCATAAAATAAGAGCTTTTGTCACACCAACTGGAGTTAGAGTATAACCAGACATAGATTGGAATTGGAGATAGATTGTATATAAGGGAGAGTTTTTGAATGTAAAACTCAGTGTGGTTTTGGGAGCTCTCCATTGTCGGTTGAGCTGCCAACACCAACTCCGCTGGCTGGCTTGTGGTCCTTCAATAAAGCTGCATTTTGGTGAATCCTCTTCTGTTGACTCTCTTCATACCTGGCTGGGGAATGGAGTCTTCATAGACAGGATACAAAAAGACATGCACGATATTCATTAAATTTGTGAACTAAATAAGAAATATCAAACGTTATATTTCATCATGCACTCATTGAAAAACTGAAGTCTTCCCGGAACTTATGCAACATTTCCAAGTTATCACAGCGTTTTAATCAAAAAATGACAAATCAATATCACAAATCAACATCAACTGAAGCCTGATGTTTGTTTTCACAGAAAGTACATGCAACAGAATACATGGATAATCATGTTTCCAATTGAATCCTCTCAACTGCAGCATTTACCGAAGTTCAAATAATATTTTATGAGTGAGGAGTAATGGCTTTATTCATTCACAACAATTACATATGCATAAAGAGGAAATCTTAGAAACAAACAAATTGAGAAAATACAAATCGGGTCTTGTCATCAATTTAGCTCATGAGAAAAAGGAGGATTCGCTCTGCTCCACCTCCCTCACTCAACACCTCGACCTTTTGATGATTTTGATCCACCATGTTCATTTGATTGGAAAGTGTCAGTAAGTTTGGGGAATCGTTCATTCTCATGAGATTAGTTTTCTCATCCGAGATTATCTTGTTTGATACACCGAGTTCTGCTTGTTTGTTGTAATAAGGGATTTTAAAGTTACTTTCAAGTGAATGGTGAGTATTTTATTGCCTCCTTGGTAAGCAATCCAGTCGGGTAATGAGGTCATCCTCCGTCATAGAAACTTGTTCCTCGGTTCATCTGAACTGGAGGGCTGGGGGGGGGGGGTGGGTGTCATGTGTATGTACGTGTGCAACAACTACCTTCAAGAAACACAAGGAAATTAGACTCAGGTGGAGGCCATTCAGCCCATCAAACCTGTTCTACCTCAATGCTGCACAAATTTATCAACACAAGCTAAAACTAGAAGGGCACTCGGTAGAGCGTATGCCTCCATCACAATGTCTGATCCACGAGAACATATCGGGCCCAATACATTTTTGAAATTTCATGCAAGATATCGTTTTTGGCCCGATCTCTCAATGGTGAAGATTTAGTGAAACCGGTTGAAATGGGGTAAAGCTCCTGGGACTTATGACATCCGTGCTGAACTTTTCAAGCCCGGAGGAAATGCTGAAATCATGTTGCTGCAAGCAGTTCTGTGCTCTGCTTGGCACACAGGCATCATCCCAACTGATTGGAAGAGGGGCCTTGTTTTCCCTCTCTGGAAAGTGAAGGGTGATCGCCAGGACTGCAACAACTAACGAAGGGTGCCTCTGCTTTCAGTTCTGGGCAAGGTCTTTGTTCGGATAATTCTTTACAGGGGTCGCCATCATCGACTTGAGTACCAACGCCCAGCACACTCAGGCTTTACACCAAAGAGGTCAATGATTGACGGTATCCTGTCCTTCGGGTCCTCATCACACACAGATGAGATTTTCCACAGGGGCTGCTTGCATCCTGTGTTGATCTCTGCAAACTTTTCGATTTAGTGAACAGGGATGCCCTCTGGATGATTTTTGGTCTTTGTGAGGTGCTACCATAACTGATCAATCTGATGTCTGGACTATACTCTGACACAGAGAGTGCTGTGAGATGTGGTGGTACCATCTCTGACTTATTTCCAGTTGTTACTGCAATTCTTCAGGGGTGTGTGCTGGCCCCCAAACTTTTCAGCGCTTGTATGGAATGGCTTCTGGGGAGCATGTTGGAGAGACCAAGCTGTGCTGCATCATTTGCGAATGTCAAGATCTATGACCTTGATTTCACAGATGATGTAGTCATCTTTGTGGAGACTCTGGATTTCCTTTTGGGGGCCCTCGAGGTTCTGAATGAGGAGTCGGAGTTGCTGGGATTACGGGTTTCCTGAGTCGAAGCGAAGATCCAGGCTTTACCTGCATATTGGATGCTGCTATCTTATCTGTACCTGTTTTTGGCGAGGATGTTGAGGTCATGGATAGATTAATTTGCCTTGGCAGTAATGTTCATTTCTCTGATGGCTGAGAATCAGAGATAAATAGACATCTGGGTCAGACCTGTGGAGTCAAGGATTCACTGGATCATGGGGTACGGCACCATTGGTACCTGTGCAGGAGGACGAAAATCTGAGTATTCAAGTCGTTGCTGCTTCCAGTCTTGCTCTGAGGACGTGAGACTTGGACACTGCCCAGGGATGTGAGATGGAGACGTAATTCCTTTGGAATGAGGAGCTTAGGGAGCAGATCCTCCCTTTGACTGCATCAACAAATATTAACATTGTAATATTTAATGGGGGTCTCATTACAACCTGCACTCTTATCATTTCTTCTTTTGGATAAGTGCCTTGGGGTCAATAACATCCCAACCTGAGAAAAGAGGAAAGACCCAGGGATGATAACTCGAACATGAACGATGAAGCACGGTGTGCTTCAAGATGAAGCACCACCAGTAGGCACGGCATCAAAATGTCGTTTTTAGTTTCACAGAAACGGGATCTGAACCCAGGATAAACACCTCAATGCCGAGTGAGATACCCAGCTCCCAGTCCTGCATCGGGACTTGAACCCAGGATAACACTTAAGTGCCGAGTGATTGTTTATCTTGTTTATCCGTTTGTTTATCTTCAGTCCAATTGACCAAATACTTCACATTCTTGGGATGCATAGAGGTGAGGACAGCTAAAGGTGAGTGTACATACCCAGAGGCTATCCTTTCATGCTAAGCAGCTTTGAGGCGAGTGTGCAGACCTGGAGGCTATCCTTTCAAGCTCGGCAGCTTTGAGGTGAGTTTGCGTACCTGGAGGCTCTCCTTGCAGGTTGCTCCTTACAGACGTGAGTGCTTCGGATGTATCAAATATCATCCATTTCAATACTGTAGTTGAAGCCCAACAGCGTGATGAAGAGCTACAAAGGCTGCGAACCAATTCCACATCACTCCATTTCAAAGAGGTCCCACTCCCCACTTCTGAGGGTAAGATTGTCTGTCACGATTCCACAGGTAATCCTCACCCGAATGTCCCGAATGAATATCGATGAGCACTTTTTGCTGCTCCACACAATTTGTCTCACCCTGGCATCGAGGCACTCAACATTGAGTTGATTTGTCTGGCAGGGAGTGAAGCGTGACATCAGAGACTGGTCCAGAACCTGCATTGCATGTCAGAGATCC
>NW_028222828.1:7500-20000 GCF_056783735.1 Eptatretus burgeri | reverse complement strand
ATTATAATCTTCAAAATAAATCTTTTCACCAGGTTTAGGCATTGTAATTACAGCTGATTTATGATTACTACAATATTTTGAATGTTGTTCTAATCGTTCTTTTGTATGAAATGAATTAAGACATCGCTTACAAGGATATATTTTGTTTGCTGTTCTGAATACCTGAGAAGAGATTAATCTTGATAAATTATTGATGTATGTGTAATGTGAATTCTTTCCAACACTAAAATATAAAAGGTCAATGTGTGTTTCTTCATTTTTATAGTTGTTTGAAATTTTTAATATTTGAACTTTGTTTGTATCCGTTAATCCATATACATTAATAGAATGATTATTCTTTTTCTCAAATTTAGGAATATCTGTTAGTGGCATTGGGAATTTAAAATCTTTAATGTTCAAGGTATTCTCATATTTCATATATTGTTTTACTCTTTCTGAATTACATTTTGGTGGATGAAAGTGAGCAAGAACAGACCAGAGAAAACATTTATTATCATTGTTCTTAATATTAACAACTGCCTTCTTTCGTTTTATTTCTTTTGGTAATTCAATATAAGAAGAAGCTTTAAGAGGGTTTGATTTTAGAATGTGTATATCTAAAAAGATGATTTTTTTAATATTGAATCCACTTCCTACCACTGTATTATCAACATCCTCCTCTTGTCTTGATAGTTCTTCATAAACCCCACTATTCAAAAAATCTTGAAATGATGTTATAAAATGAAGACCTGTTCTCATATAAGGAGTATGTTCTTCATCTTGTCTTTTCATATTCATTTTCACTCCCATATAAAACTTTAAAGTTTTCATTTCTTTTAATGACTTTTTAATAAATTTTTCAACATCGGGTTTCACTATTTCAATTGATTCAGCTATTGATGATGGACCGGGTTCTCCAAATTGAAAAATCCTTATTTTTATATGCCCTTTAAATGCCCCATCAGTGTTTTCAATATAATAGTCTCCCTTTACTTTAAACTCATTTTTCTTGTGTTTTTGTGATTGAAGATGTTTATTATAACTACTCTTCAAAACATCCTTTGAACAGATATCACAATGTTTTCTTTCCAACTCAAGAGGAGATATTTGATGAAATAGATTAAATGTGTGTTTGTTGGTTCGGAGGTGTTTTCTATAATGTTTATATTCGTGATTACAAACATCGCAGTACGTTGTATTCACCATATTTATAGAATAAAACTTTGCTTTAACTAAAATTTTCTTGATGAAAATTTCGTTTAATTTATAGGTGAATCTGTGCTTAAAAACATTTTATCCTCCAACTTTTTCACTTAATAAATACAATGTTTCAAGACACAAAAGACAAGTTTCAATCAATCTCTTCATCTGTTAAAGATACTGAGAAATATGTCAAGGATGTAAAATTGAACAAAGATAAATATAACAACTATTGGATAAAAACTATTATGGTAAATAATATGAGTTCTTCAATTTCCTTCAGTGGAAGGGCTTTTAGTATACCTGGTAGAACATCAATTAAAGTATCTCTAACAAAAGTTTCTCCTCTCCTTCTAGTAATATATTCAAAACTAGAAAAAGCAATGAAACAAGAAAAAGTATCAAAGAACAAAAACCTTATGGATGAAGCTTTAGAAAGAAAAGATAAGACCATCTGTAATATGCAAGGAGAAATTTGTATTTTTTTCAACAACCCTAAAGATGTAAATCCTGATGAAATAAAGGATGTTAATATATCAGGTGAAATGACATTTCGTTCAATAGTAGTTAACGATAATTTTAAAATTACCTTTAATATAAAAAATGTTGTCGTTGAATCTGATAATGAAAAAAAGTATATCGATATCGATGGTAATATACAACTGAAAGTATAGATGAATTTCAGTTTAAGTAAAGTTTTACTTTATAAATATGCTAGACTTTCCTGATTCTCCATATGACAAATTTGAGAATTGTCCTGCGTGTGAAAGACAGGGATTAAACACAGAGTCAAAAGCCTATTAACAATGTATATTCTGTGATTATCTTCTAATTAATGATAATAAAAAATATAAAAAGGAAAATAATTCTTTTAGATTTACACCAAAAATGAATTACTTTACAAGATTGATTAGAGAAATGAATGTAAAGTATGAGGATGATAACACACCTTTCCTTACAAGGGAAGAAACTGAACGTATAAGAGAAATGTTCAAAGGATTGTTGTTGTATATTATTCATGGATGTAATTTTCAGGGAAATATCAACACAAGATATTGTATAACTAAAATAATGGATTATCTTGAAATTAAACCTGAACTTAGGATAAAATATAGAGTTTCTAAAAAAGCCAATAATAAATTAAATAACCTGTTTTTCAAATATATAAATGAATGATTTTTTACCTATTTGGGAAAATAAGATAAAATTTAACAACCATAAAAATCTCCCAAATTCATTAAGATGTCTCATAGTTGGTTCAAGTGGATGTGGAAAAACCTGCTTACTTTTAAAAATGCTCCTCACTCCCAACTTTTTAGATTATGACAATTTAATAATTTTCACAAAGTCGAGTTTTCAACCAGAGTATCAACTACTCTCACAAGGTTTTAATGCTGGTCTTCAAAAAGAAGATATAATCGGTTTATTTAAACGTCAAAAAAACCTAAATGATTATAACATTGAAGATATAATTCAACTATTTTGTGATACACAGAAATCAAATCTTATAACTTGTATTCTTAGTGATAATACGGATGATATACCGTCTCCCCAAGATTTGGATAAATCAAAAAAGAACCTCGTTATCTTTGATGATTGTGTTAATGAGAGAAACCAAACGGTAATGGACAGCTACTACACAAGAGGGAGACATTCTTCTTGTAATTGTATTTATCTTAGTCAATCGTACTTTCAACTTCCTCGTCGTTCCATCAGAAACAATGCTAATACTTTTATTTTATTCAAGTTAAATTCAATAGATATCAATAATTTTTGGAGAGATAATTGTTCTACATTATGTAGTAAAAAGAAATTTGAGGATTACATGAAGCACACGACTGAAAAATATAAATATATTGTTGTGAAACAAGATGAGATATTAAGGGATATATTTTTTGTTTTATAAACAATTACATATATAAATGACAACTATTATTATAAATCTTGTGGGTAAATCTGCTTCTGGAAAAACTTTCATAAATCAAGGTTCTTGTGTAGTACAAATGAGAATATTGTAAATTTACTTAAAAAACACCCCGTGATACGCATTGTATCAACAACAACTAGAGCAATAAGACCTGGAGAAGTAAAAGGTGAAGATTATCACTATATTTCAGTGGAGGAACATATGCGATTGAGGAATGAAGGACAAATATTTGAGGAGGTTTCTCTTGGTACAACAAAATATTCACATTGTAAGAGTGAGTTAAGGAAACTAAAATCTGCTGGTGTTGGGATATTAGAAACTAATCCAGAAGGAACGAGACAAATTATTAAATATCTGAGCGGGGTGAAGATTTTATCATTCGGTTTTGATGTTGATGAAGAAACTCAACGCAAACGTATGAAAAGCAGAGATGCAAGGATTAGTGAAGAAGAAATTACAACTCGCATTAATGTTAATAAAGAATTTGAACACATCTACTTGAATGATGAAGAAAAGGAAAATTTCCCTGTTAATCTTTACAATTCATTAAATGATATTTTACAATAAATAAATGGATACAAAAGAAAGAGCAAGAAGATTTAAGGAACATCAAGAGTTGGTTTCAAAAGTTGTAAAACAACAGGAAGACATAAAGAAGAAACGCAGACAGAAACTAACGGGCGAAGAAGTATTTGAAAGAAAACAAGAGAAATTTTTTAAACCACTTTTAAAAACTTCCCAAGAAAAAATGAAAGATGTTTCCACAGTTCCCACAGTAGAATATACTCCCAGAAAGCTCCAAATGTTAAAAGATTTCAGTCAAATGACGGAGGAAGAATTAGAGCATATTGGAGAATTAGAATATGATGAAGGTTTATTTCAACAACTGGAAGAGATTAATCAACCCCCTGATTATATTGTGAATGCTGTTCAAAACAATGAATATTCAGCGGATTCAAAAACCAAAGCAGGACTCATTCCAACAGAACAACCAGCAATATTTCATCTTGTTCAAGAAAAGGTATTGATATTTAATGATGAATTAAGGTTCTTAAGTTCTGCTCAACCCCCTGTTAAACTAACTCCGAGATTAATGTTTCTTCTCACAAAAGATGGAAGACAAGGTTCAACTGTGAGGGATGAATCAAAGTATATTGATAAACCATTGGATATGGAAAATAATGATGATAGAGTATATATTGATTTGCTGAACACTCTAAATTATAAGGTTATTCTTTCTGGTAAAAGTAGGAAGAATGAGAAGGAGAAACACATTATTCAGGCTTTAAGTATCCTTGGTTCAGGTGTTAGTTTTCTTCCAAATGACCCATCGCAATTAGTTAATAGACTGTTATTGTTGTTAGGTAGTAAGAAGGCTGGAAATAACAATTGTTTTAATGAAGCATCAGCCATTTTAGACCAGTTGATGAACATGAAAATAATTAATAAATCTCAATATAAAGACATTTTATCTCATATTAAATAAGATGAGAAGCACAATCCTGAGTTTTAATTTCACAACAAGCGACCACACATCTTCATTCCCATACCCACTACAACTTGACACAACAAAAGAATATGAGGCATCTTTATTGTCCATGGAAACTTATAATACCTTATTTAATATAACCGAGAAAAATGACAAGTTTAGTTATAATCCGGGAAGTGGATACAAAACGATAACAGTCTCACCCGGAGCATACGAGATTTCTCAAATATCTTCCGAAATTGCTCGTCTTATGAAAGAACAGGGTGATGAACCAAAAAATATTGTTATAAACATTCAAAAACATACTTCAAAATCAACGATTAAAGTTTAAAAATAACTACAAGGTTGATTTCACAATTGATAATTCATTTAGAGAGTTATTAGGTTTCTCCTCAAAAAAGATTGAAACTAATGGGACGTTTTACAGTGATAATGTCATTCAAATATCCTCAGGAATAAATTCGGTGTTAATTCACTGTGATTTGATTGATGGTCCTTATAATGATGGAAAAAAAACAAATACAATATTTTCATTCAGTGCATACTCAACCCCAATTGGTTATAAATTCAATATGGAACCTAAAAATTTGGTTTATCTACCTGTGTCAGGAAAAACCATACACAGAGTAAATTTTAGGATAACCGACCAAGATAATCGTGTGATTTCTTTTAATGGAGAAGTTATATCCATCAGAATTCACCTACGTGAAGTTTTTCAATAAATAAATACGATGGTTATTGTGAGGAAGCACGAGTTGGGAAAATATAAAATAATTACAGGGGATGGGATGTTCCTTTCCCCGTACTACAAGGGTGAAGGTATGTATCTTGGTAGAGGATACTATAAACCTAAGAGACAAAGGGGTGTCGGACATCAATTTAGAGGAGATGGGATAATTGATACTCATGGGTATTGGTTCAACTATTCTTAAACATAAAGACCAAATTGGTTCAACTGCTTCTGCTGTGGGAAATGTAGCAGGTGCTGTAAAGAGTATAAAAGATGCTCAGAAGGAATCTCATAAATTACAAGCAATAAAAGAAATTAAGAAAGGTAAAACTCAGTTGTCCCCCCAAGAACGACAGAAAATAATTCAAATACTTGGAACAGGGTTTCAAAAGTTTTAACATCTTTTTTCCTAAATAAATACAAGTATGGAAGCAATTGATAGTATCTATGATTTGGATGATACTATTATTATCTCAAACTCCACTAAAAAAGAAGATTACTTCAAGGTAAATGCAATAACTGGAACAGACTGGAATACAAATGGTACAAAAAGTTTTGAAATAAATAATCAACAAACCTATTTGAATCTCTCCGAAAGTTTCTTGTTGTGTAAATTTAAATTCACTAAGGCTGGGAATAACACAAACGCTACACTTGTAAATGATTTCTTCTGGAAAATGTTTGATAGTGTGCGATTGTATATTGGAACACAAGAAGTTGAAGCGGTTGATTATGTCTCTGCTGTATCTGAAATGATGAAATTTACACTCTATACATTCAGTGATAGAATGGGAAAGGGGTCTGTCGAAGGTTTTATTCCTGATATGTCAACGGGAACAAACACAGACCCTGGATATATTCAAAGGAAAGGAATGTATAATGATGATACAAAAGCAGAAAATAGTTTTACTGTGGCAGTTCCTCTTAAAGGTATATTTGGATTTTGTGATTATGATAAAGTTCTGTATGGTCTTAAAATTAGATTTCAACTACAAAGGAATGATAATGAAAATAGATTGCTTTTTGGTGTTGGTAGTGCTTTTGGTGAACAGAATAAATTTGTAATTGAGGAGATGAGTTGGTATATCAGTGAATATACTCCTAATCTTAAAACAGAAGAGATGTTGAATCGAAGACTTAACTCAAAGAAACCACTCAGTGTATCATACCTCAAAAGAAGATGTCAACACGTTAAACTCAATCAAACTACTTACACATGGAATTTGGGTGTTCTGGAAGGAAAGCCACGATATCTGTGGATGATTTTTAAAAAGCCAGATGGTGATACTGCGACTGATAAGAATAATGCATTGAGTGATAATGCTAAGGTGAAACAACTTCGCGTTTCTCTAGATGGAACATTTTATCCACGAGATAGATTGGAAATTAATTGGGAAAAAATGATTTTGCTGAAGCATACAAGTCTTACCAAAAGGTGTGTGAAAGTAATGGAAATAAAGAACCTATTTTGGATATGACAGCATTTAAAAGTTTGTATACAATCTATGCGTTTGACCTAAGCGCTCAAAAGGAAACTATAAAGTCTAATCGAGTGGATACTTCCCTATACATTGAAAGAGGAGAGAGTGAAGAAGTTGATACATATTGTTTGCTTTTGGAAGAAACAGAATTGCAGATTAATACAGATAATGGTGTGATGATTAGTCTCACATAATTTTTTGTTAAATAAATGAGTGGCAAAGTACCAACTGGGGTATATGTTAATCAAATCAATCTTCATAAACTATCATCTTGTGTTCAAAATCAAAAGCCTTGTACGATTAACGTTAATACAATTCAGAGAAAAGGAGCAGTAAGAATTGATGTTTTGCTCACAAGAGAACAGGTTAAAATCTTGAATGACACTGGCTCACTTAAAATTAAAATGACAAAACCAATGTTGAAAAAATATTCAATAAGAGAGACGAGTGGAGGATTTCTCTCATTTCTAATTCCTTTATTTGCTGGTTTAAGTGCGGTTGGAGCATTGACGGGTGGTATTTCAACAGCGGTCAAAACTGCCAACGAAAGGAAGGCTCAACTCCAGGCTCAAAAAGAATTGGAAAGACATAACAAAGAGTTGGAGAAACAAATTAGTGGAAGTGGTGTAATTGTAGATTTTGCTGAAAAACTTGAAGGTCTGCCTGATAAAGCGAGATTGTTAGTTGGAGATATGCTTTCTTCTATAGCACAAGCAGGTGTAAAATTAACGAAAAGAGGTAATAGATTATATCTTTCTAATAAATAAATGAGCATTGATGAGTGGTTGAAAGAATTTGGAAAGAATACAACATCAAATTTACAACTTGCCAAATATTGTAAGAAATTAAAAATTCATAATGTGGTTATTTGTATGAGAGATGAATTAACAAATGTGCCTAAACATACAAAGAATATTATTATGAACTTAGAAGATAATGATGGGAACGGTTCTCATTGGGTTTGTATTTTTAATAGTCAAGACAAATATTATTTTGATAGTTTTGGTCTTCCACCACCTGTTGAGGTCATAAAATTCTTACAGAATGGTGTTTATCAAACATTTCAAGTCCAAGAATTAAATTCCAAGTGTTGTGGTCAATTATGTCTATATGTGTTATTTCAACTCAACAAAAACAAAAAATTTTATGATATTATTTTTAATCTAATATAAATGACATGTTGGTAAAGATGGTTCTATCTTTGGTGTATCTCAAGAACTGGATATTGATTTATCAAATTATTATACAAAGGCACAGGCTGAAAGACATAAATATAATATTAACAAAAATATTAACATGAAAAATGCTTATAAATTAAAAAATTATCCAAGCCCAACTGACGCGAATGACTTGGTGAGATTAAACGATTTATCACAATATATATACTTAAATAAAACGGCTGTGTATTCCAAAGATACAGAAGTGTTGATATTATCTCCAGGTCATACAGAATTCACAGTTCGAATTAAAATAAATTTTTATAAAGAAGGGCGTATCGTTTGTATGAGAATAGAACAATGGGGGTATGATATGAATGATTTAGGGTATAATTGGTCATTTAAAATTAACCTCGAAGACCTGGAACAATTAAATCAGTCTCGTAAGGAAGAATATTATGCACTTGGTATCGAGAATGAGTTTTGTGGAGCCACGATTAGTAAACAACAAATAAAAGAATTTAATAAGGGTAAATATAATAATGGTTTTGCCCTTGTTTATCTCATGAAAACAGAAAAAACAGGATTATATATAATAAGTAAGGAAATACAAAATGATTTAACTATGGGAAGATGGGGAGGTGTTTCGTGCCATAATATTATTCTAACATATATTTCTAATACATAAATGACAGCAAGAAGGCTTCAAGAAAATTATCATTTCTGTGTCCAAGCATACCTTCAAGAAAAGGGTATTCGTTATTTTAATAAATATGTTCTACAACATAAGAATGAGGTATTTTCAATAAAAGATTGGCATTATGCTGATGTTGATAAACCGACAACTTTAGATTTAATTAGAATGTTAAATAATGAAAAAATTATAAGGTTAAGAAAAGGTAAGGCTCTTTTAGAAATTCAAAAGAAATTTTATTGGTTTCCTGTTGTAAAAAAAATTATTTTAGATACAGGAATAACAAGAAATCCTGATGAATATATGTATAATATTCTATGGGGTGTGAACGATTCAAGGATAGTAAGGGATGAGGAAGGAGTTGAAGAAGAGAGGGAAGAGGAGGAAAAGGAGAAGGAGGAGAGGGAGAAGAAAGAGAAGGAGGAAAAGGAGAAGAGAGAGAAGGAGGAAAGAGAGAATAGAGAGAGGGAGGAAAGAGAGAAGAGAGAGAGGGAGAAGAAAGAGAAGGAGGAAAAGGAGAAGAGAGAGAGGGAGGAAAGAGAGAGAATGAATAAATATCAAAATATGGAAACCAGAGTGAATCAAAAGAGATTGGTGGTATTACAGAAAATAACTCAACCCACCGAGGAGGAAAACAAAGAATTGACAAGTCTATTTGCAATATTTTCTTCAAGACTATTGACATCGTCAAGCTATTCATTTTAATTCAAGTTTTTTCTTAAATAAATGGAGGAGAGAGTGAAGGCATTTCTAAGGATTCTTTATGTTTTAAAAATTAAGATTCAAATGTGCATGTTGGAAACTAAAAAGGTTTTTGCACTCTGCAGGAATTTTTCTCATAAATAAATGAGTTATTGTCTCAAATGTAAAAAGAAAACTAATACTAAAAATATTTCATATATTAAAAGTAAAAATAACAGGGTTATACAAAAAGGTATATGTTCGGTGTGTGGTTCAAAACAAATCAATTTATCTCCAAACACAAACTCGGAGGAGATATACAAAAGTTTTTATCAGGAAGTAAATTTACAACTACTGGAATACCAGGGGAATTACATCTTCCAGGTTATTCTTTCTGTGGTCCAGGCACAAACTTGGATAAAAGATTAGATGAGGCAGACAATCCTAAATCCTGGAGTAAACCAATCAATAGAGATGATGAAGTGTGCATGAGACACGATATTGATTATGGGAATACCACAACGTTGGAAGAAAAGCATGAAGCCGATAGAGAAATGTTGTATAATTTGTCTCTGATACAAAATCCTACCTTGAGAGAAAAAGTTGATAGGTTCATCGTGAAGAAGATGATTAGTGCTAAATTGAAACTTGGACTTGGAAATTCAAAAAACTTATAGGCTCTAATGATGCCATTAAGACTGAAGAGCAATTAGCTGATGAATTACATAAACCAATATTCACAAAGTTTCAGAGAAGGAAAGTTTATTCCAAGGAAGTTGATTATATCTGGTCTGCTGATTTGATTGAACTCAATAATGATAAGGGGTACAAGTATGCTTTAACCGTTATTGATTTGAGGAGTAGATATGCGTGGGTTGTCCCTTTAAAAAACAAAACAGGTAATACTCTTATGTTAGCTTTTCAACAGATATTTAATAAAAGTAAGAGAAAACCTAAAAAATTGTGGACTGATGAGGGTAGAGAGTTTTATAACAAGACATTTATGAATTTTCTAAAAAATAACAGTATTACATTATACAGTACCTTTAATGAAGGGAAGGCAGTTGTTGTTGAACATTTTAATCGTACATTAAAGAGAGACTATATAAAAAATTCACACAACTCGGTTCACAACAATGGTCATCTTTTATTCAGGATATTGTGGATAAGTATAATGACACGATTCACACGTCAACGAATATGAAGCCATCAGAAACATTTACAAAATTAAAATATGAAAAAGAGATTAATGTCAGAAAACCTAAGTTCAAAGTTGGTGATATCGTAAGAATATATAGGTGGAAATCTCATTTTGAAAAGGGTTTTACTGAACGATGGACGAAAGAACTTTTAAAATTGTTGATGTAATAGATACAGTTCCTTGGACTTATAAAATATATGATTTGGAAGGGGAAGAGATTTTAGGTTCATTTTATTCACAGGAATTACAAAAGACAAAACTAAGCAGATAATACACCTTTGTGGACACTCGAGGGCCAAGTCCGAGGTGTATAACAGTATATAATGTGTGTCAAGGGGTGGACGTTCTTACATCTGTGAACCCCAAACACAGAATCCTCAACTGAATAGTCAAGGCTTAACTTTTGTTTGTGTGTGTGTGTGTGTGTGTGTGTGTGTGTGTGTGTGTGTGTGTGTGTGTGTGTGTGTGTGTGTGTGTGTGTGTGTGTGTGTGCAATGGGAGCAATAGGTTGGCGCTTCACTCCCTCCTACTATACACCGTTGTGGACACTCGAGGGCCAAGTCCGAGGTGTATAACAGTATATAATGTGTGTCAAGGGGTGGATGTTCTTACATCTGTGAACCCCAAACACAGAATCCTCAACTGAATAGTCAAGGCTTAACTTTTGTTTGTTGATGTGTATGTGTGTGTGTGTGTGTCCCAACCCTCACATTCAAAATCTCAACCCCAACCCTCACAATCAAAATCTCAACCCCAACTCGATCCTCACCCAACACAGTCTTTTTCAAAATGAGATTTCCACCTATATATAAATATATATATATATATATATATATATATATATATATATATATATATATATATATATATATATATATATATATATATATTTTACGTTTTTTTTTTTTTCTCTTCTTCCAATTCTGTCTTTTAAGGCTTTCAGGTTTGATGACATAGAAAGAGGGAGTAAGAACTTTCTTGATAGGTTTAAATCCCAAAGAGTGGTAGCATTTCAAGTCTTCAAAATAACCCCAACTTTCCAAGTCTCCAAGGTAGTTATTTAAACCATCAAGGCAGAACTCATTTACTGATTTTTTTCAAAATTTGTGAGTCTCCAAGGTAGTTCCCATATTTAGAACCATCTTGGCAGAACCCTTTTCCTGAGTCTCCAAGGTAGTTATTTAAACCATCAAGGCAGAACTCATTTACTGATTTTTTTCAAAATTTGTGAGTCTCCAAGGTAAAACTTGTATTCTGGCTCATCAACGTATAACTTGTTCAGTGGGTATTGTCTTGATAACTCACAATGAGTACTATTGCTGTAAAACTCTTTTTCAGGATTTTGCTGGTCTCCAAGGTATAACTCTTTGGTTGGGTCATCAAGGACGAACTCGTTCTGTGGGTCTTGGTCGCTCATAAGGTCTTCAACCAAGCCAACAATTTCGCCCCAAGTTGTAGCAAAAGCAGTATTTTCATTTCGTATTTCAGACACAATTTCCTGTGAGAGAAAATAATAATGTATTAATTAAGTTATTTAATTATTAAATGAGTATGCTTCAATCAAAGTTTGAAAATAGGAAAATAAAAATCTTACCTCAACAGATAAGAGGTTTGAATCCAGTTCATCAACTTGAAGGTTTAGTTCCATACAAGACAGAGAGTTTGAGGCAAGCACACAGCACACCATTTCCAGCAAGAACAAATGTTTAAAATGGAGCCTGGGTTTGAAGCTTTTATAGAGAAAGACTGGTGGGTGTGGTTTCCTTTGGAAATTCCCTGGGCAAGCCTAGGCAAGCCTTCATTGGGAAATTTTTCAAAACCATAACATCCTGTAATTTTCTAGTGATTTCTTTGTGAGTCAGAGATGAACTGGAAATGATGTAAGAGTGGGCGGGGCTTAGCAAAAGTAGGCGGAGCTTAGGAAAAGTGGGCGTGGCTTACAAAAAATACCTTATGAAAAG
>NW_028222828.1:0-2500 GCF_056783735.1 Eptatretus burgeri | reverse complement strand
GGGTGTGGCGCTGCCGGTACCTCTGCGGGAGGACGAAAGTCCGAGTCTTCAGGTCCTTGGTACTTCCAGTCTTGCTCTATGGGTGCGAGACTTGGACTTTGACCAAGGATCTGAGACGGAGACTTAATTCCTTTGGTACCAGGTCTCTTCGGAGAATCCTTGGCTATCGCTGGTCGGATTTTGTGTCCAACGAGCGGTTGCTGAGAGAGACTCGGATGAGATTTGTTACCTGCATAGTCCGTGAGCGTCAGCTGCGGCTGTATGGACATGTGGCTCGTTTTCCTGACGCTGATCCTGCTCACCAGATTCTCTCAGCGAGGGAGTCTCATGAGTGGAGGAGGCCAGTGGGCCGACCACGTGCCTCATGGTTGCAGCAGGTTGACCATCATCTCAAGGAGATGGGGATGGGCCTGGCATCTGCCTGGGGGATGGCCAGACGGAGGCCCCTGGAGTACCGGCGGAAAGTGGACGCAGCGACGCGCTGTTCTGGCACATGCTCCCATACCTGACCTGACCTGACTCATTCCAACAGAACAACCAGCAATATTTCATCTTGTTCAAGAAAAGGTATTGGTATTTAATGATGAATTAAGGTTCTTGGGTTATGCTCAACCCCCTGTTAAACTAACTCTGAGATTAATGTTTCTTCTCACAAAAGATGGAAGACAAGGTTCAACTGTGATGGATGAATCAAAGTATATTGATAAACCATTGGATATGAAAAATAATGATGATAAAGTATATATTGATCTGCTGAACTCTGTTGATTGTAGGGTTATTCTTTCTGTTAAAAGTTGGAAGAATGAGAAGGAGAAACACATTATTCAGGCATTAAGTATCCTTGGTTCAGGAATTAGTTTTCTTCCAAATGAGCCATCACAATTAGTTAATAGACTGTTATTGTTGTTTGATAGTAAGAAGGCTGGAAATAACAATTGTTTTAATGAAGCATCAGCCATTTTAGACCAGTTGATGAACATAAAAATAATTAATAAATCTCAATATAAAGACATTTTATCTCATATTAAATAAGATGAGAAGCACAATCCTGAGTTTTACTTTCACAACAAGCGACCACACATCTTCATTCCCATACCCACTACAACTTGACCCAACAAAATAAAATGAGGCATCTTTATTGTCCATGGAAACTTATAATACCTTATTTCATATTACTGATAAAAATAACAAGTTTAATTATAATCCCGGAAGTGGATACACAACGATAACAGTCTCACCCGGAGCATATGAGATTTCTCAAATATCTTCCGAAATTGCTCATCTTATGAAAGAACAGGGGGATGAACCAAAAAATACTGTTATAGACATTCAAAAACATACTTCAAAATCAACGATTAAAGTTAAAAATAACTACAAGGTTGATTTCACAATTGATAATTCATTTCGAGAGTTATTGGGTTTCTCCTCAAAAAAGATTGAAACTTATGGGACGTTTTACAGTGATAATGTCATTCAAATATCCTCAGGAATAAATTCGGTGTTAATTCACTGTGATTTGATTGATGGTCCTTATAATGATGGAAAAAAAACAAATACAATATTTTCATTCAGTGCATACTCAACCCCAATTGGTTATAAATTCAATATGGAACCCCAAAATTTGGTTTATCTACCTGTGTCAGGAAAAAACCATACAGAGAGTAAATTTTAGGATAACCGACCAAGATAATCGTATGATTTCTTTTAATGGAGAAGTTATATCTATCAGAATTCACCTACGTGAAGTTTTTCAATAAATAAATACGATGGTTATTGTGAGGAAACACGAGTTGGGAAAATATAAAATAATTACAGGGGATGGGATGTTCCTTTCCCCTTACTACAAGGGTGAAGGTATGTATCTTGGTAGAGGATACTATAAACCTAAGAGACAAAGGGGTATTGGACATCAATTTAGAGGAGATGGGATAATTGATACTCATGGGTATTGGTTCAACTATTCTTAAACATAAAGATCTAATTGGTTCAACTGCTTCTGCTGTGGGAAATGTAGCAGGTGCTGTAAAGAGTATAAAAGATGCTCAGAAGGAATCTCATAAATTACAAGCAATAAAAGAAATTAAGAAAGGTAAAACTCAGTTGTCCCCCCAAGAACGACAGAAAATAATTCAAATACTTGGATCAGGGTTTCCAAAGTTTTAACATCTTTTTTCTAAATAAATACAAGTATGGAAGCAATTGATAGTATCTATGATTTGGATGATACTATTATTATCTCAAACTCCATTAAAAAAGAAGATTACTTCAAGGTAAATGCAAAAACTGGAACAGACTGGAATACGAATGGTACAAAAAGTTTTGAAATAAATAATCAACAAACCTATTTGAATCTCTCCGAAAGTTTCTTGTTGTGTAAATTTAAGTTCACTAAAGCTGGGAATAACACAAACGCTACACTTGTAAATGATTTCTTCTGGAAAATGTTTGATAGTGTGCGTTTGTATATTGGAACACAAGAAGTTGAAGCGGTTGATTATGT
>NW_028222827.1:17500-25000 GCF_056783735.1 Eptatretus burgeri | reverse complement strand
AGATAGCACAAACATAGTTTTGCTAACTGATTTCAAACTCTAGTCCTGATTCATCATCTACCTCATCAGTTTCGCTATCGACTCGATCCGTACGTACAGTTTTGGGTTCTTCTTCTTGTTTGCTCATTTTGAATGCTTTTATACTCGATTTTGATGGTGGAACAAATCGATGAAATTTTTGAGTACCGGCGATTGTCTTCGCATTTTCCAGGCTTTCTTTCAATTTCAGTTCGTAATCCTCAACAATACCAGGCTGTACATTGATGAAGTGAATTCCTGGAATATTTTCCATGCAAAATTTCATGATAGCATCGGAAGTTAGGATCGCATCTGCGTATGGGCGTTGGAGGCTGGCTTTTGTTAATAACCTCTTCACAGTCCACCTAACACGTCACATGCACTTTTTCCATGTGAAGTGGCAAAAAAGTTCCACTCAGCATTGATTCCAAAATCCTCCAAATGAAAGCACAGGTTCAAAAAATTACACTAATTTTTATATTGTCCCGTGCATCCATCAAATGTCTACGTCATGATTTGGTTGCATTTTTACAACCTTTGAAATTTGGCCGAAAATATCTCGAGAACAAAAATGCTACCCCTCCGATGCTACCCCTCCAGTTTTTTGATATGTTGTAGTGGACAGTATGAAGTTTCATTTTAATGCAAGGTCAGGTCAAGGTCACGAGGTCTTCAAGGTCACGAGGTCTTCAAGGTCAAGGTCAAATGTCATGTCCAAAAATCATCCACCCCTAACTTAACTAGATCGACGAACCGATGCTGTATTTGCATTCTATGGACAATTACCTTTCCAGCGACACCAAAATAATCGAGATAGGGCAAGGGGTTGCAGAGATATGAGGATTTGAATTTTGGTGGAAACGCGACATTCGTCGAAAAGGTCAAAAGTTCTCAAGGTCTCGTCAACCCCGAGTCGGATTTAGCTAAAATTTTGTATGTGAACATAGACTATCATATGTAACATACATGCAAAAAATTAGCCAAATCTGAGGGGGTCGGATTACAACCCTTACGTGAACTGAGGAAGAATGACCCATCAACGGTTTCTCACGGAGTGCTTGCTTCAGTGCTTCAGCTACTTGGTGAGCGCTCTACAAGAAACTTTGTAACCGAACACATTCCTGATGCAGTGACAAACCCAAATACAGGTGTAGCGTAACCTGTTTAATAATACGGAATGGGATTGCGCTCTTTCTATCAAGTAATCTGATTGGTTGCGAGTGCAGGATTTGCAAGATCTACAAGAAACTTTGTAACTGAACACATCCCTGATAGTCCGGCAGATATGGGAATGAATTGTGCCTTTGATGATACAATCATGAGCTTTGGCACACTGTTAGAGCATGCCCGAAGGAAGATATTTAGCTATAGGGCCAACACAGAATTGTCCTGTGGCCAAAATGGTCGCCATTTTCCAAAATGGCCACCACCAGTTGTTTATTTTACCAGTAGCTCAGGCTCGAGACTACCCAAGATATTGATTCTGGTCGCCAATCGTACCTTTTCAAGGATGAGGAATGCAGTGGTACTATTTACAACATGCTATAACTACTCTAACAACCACTTAACTGCATATATCTAGCTTTCAGTGAAATAAGTAATAGTAAAATTATAAACGCATTTAATATTGGTGGAGTTATACATGTACATGTTTTGAAACTGTGACATATTCATGAGAGTCCAATGCAGACACAATGTTTCCTTTATAATATTTGGTAATTTATTTATATGAGCACACAATTCATGAGATTATGCTGTATCTTGCAAAATCTATAGTGCATGTCCCATTGTTGTTTGACATGTTAGTGGAGAGGGCAAGTCGATGAAAGTCCTTCCATTATTAACCAGGTAAGGCCTTCCATGGTAATATTACAGGTTTTCAATGAAATGTAATTGTTATAGGCCAAGGGTCGGTGGTGAGAATGGCCACCAGGTGGGGGAGGTTACCTCGTCTCCCACCAAACCCCCGGAATCATAGGCCGTCGCTGCGGATAACTCCGCGAGCCGATGGGTTGCGTAACCGACCATGGAACGCCAATATCTCGACCGCGTGGCGTAGGGTTATTCGTCTGGAGCCAAAGTACCGAAGTATCCATGCAGTCTCGTCTTCCAAGGATCCACCCCCTCAGAACGCCTGGTCAAACTGGATTTACCTGACCGGCAGCGGTAAGTTTACATTACCGACTACCGCTTTACCACCTACCTTTCAGGCCCGTTGCAGTCGAATGGGGCCTGCCCAGGACATCCCGGCTATTCTTACCGATTACCGGGAATGAAACTCAGCTTATACTCAGATCCGGACCACGCTGGACCAATGTAAGGAGGGACGGAAACAGACTGGGATAATTTCTAATAAATTTATTTACAGTAAATCAAAAGAGACAGAGGCGATACTTCAAGCGAATATGCAATGCAGTATTTACAATGTTGCAAAAGCACTTAAACAATTCTACTTATAGACAGGCCCACACGCAGACACGCATACAAAAGGGAAAAGAAAACCAGAATCTTTATTGGACCTTCACAGCTGTGAGGAGAGATGAGCTGGGGGTCAGAGTTCGGATGGGCACCTGTGGGTCATCGAAAGGAAAGTGTGCTCTGGGGTGCGGCACCTGCCAAGGGTCGTCCGCCTGATCCCAGTCACACGTGCGGGAGCCTTGGGTCGTAGCGGAAATCAGGTGGCGAATAGTCGGGTCCACAATACTCCTCTCCCCTTAACAGCCACTGCAAACAAACACGACTGTTCCACCACCGAGAACAAACTCGACTACCTCAGCCAATGCAAACAAACTCGACTGCCTCTTTCCCCGTGCACAAACCGACTCAGCACAAACCAACAAACCACGACTGACTCTTTCAGAGAGCCTCCGAGACATGTGTACTCCCACCACGGGGAGGGGCTCTTGGCGAAAATCACCTCGCTGTCCACCCCTCATTGGCCAACGGGCACAGCCTTTACGGGGCGGGGCCTTGGCCCCTGCTAGGAAACCCCAGTTATTCCTCCATGTGGCTTCACTCGCGAAGAGTAACAGGGTATGCTGAAAGAGTCAGTGGAGTCACCATACAAAAACCACCGTTTGTGGGGACCGAGGACCTGAACCACGAGGCCCCCTCTCGGCAAGTCAAGGTACGAGCAGCCAACGGGTGGTGACGGAGCGTGATGGGCAGAAGGGGTCGTGCAGATGGGGTGATTTATAATATGGCTGATTCAATGTATTCACCTAACAAGAAAAAAAACATCACAACGCACACATTCGATGCTCCCACTAGACAAAAGGAAGGGACCTGTCTCACACATACTAACCGTCATAACTAACTTTTGGGACCTGTATGTTGAGTGCTCATGGTTTCCATATTCGTAACATAATGTTAGTTTTGAGAACACAGTCCACCACAGTGGCAAAGGGCAGTGCACTGAAGTGCTGCCTTGACATATTTGTACTGTCCTCTGTACCCCTTTTTGCATCCACAGCGTATGAGTTCTCGACAGGCCTGGGTCGCTTCCGGCAGTGTGGTCCAGTGAACTTCCCATCCACCTGTGTCCTTCTTCTTCCACCCCCAGCCACCTGGGGATGGGAGTTCCGGGACTGCAACCATCATCTGTCCCCAGGAGTGACCAGCTTGGTTGGCAGCTGTCAGGGAAAATAACTCAATTTCCACAAGTTGGATCAGCATACCAAAGGAGAATCTTTAATTTTGTATATACGGAGGAAGAACATTGAATGCTTGACTGAAATATTCCAATGGACTTCAATGAAACATAAGCCTGAAGCAATTCTTCTTATACACAACTTGACATTCCAAAGAATGGGAGGGGAGAACTACAGGGTTAGCTGATAAGCATGAGGAAAAAGAACTCCAACTGCAAAACGTGTCCACTGGGTGAAAGAGAATGACATAATCATGGCAAAAGTTGCAGTGTTATCAACCAGGTCACCCTGTTTCATTGCAAGGCATTCCTTTTATCAATATCTAGGTCAAAAGACTCTTGGGTAAAGGGAAACATAACTGACAGCCAATTCGACTATAGCATAAAAATTAGATTTATAAAGCACCAGCAACAATTATAATTGAGAATACATGAATATAATTATTTTTCTGCCACAGCAGCCCTCTTTGTGTGCTGAATCAGTGCTGCTTGAGTTGGAGGGAGTCCTTCAATGTCTCTACATTTCTGGGTGAACAGCTGATTGTGTGCCTTATTGACTGATTCCAGGCTGCAAGTACGGTCATAGAGCAATAGGTCATAGAGCAATACCACGAATCGCTCCAGAGACTCCATCCAGTTGTCTATGGTGTCTGAGGTGGTAGCCAAGGCACAGAAGGCTCTAGTGACATCACCAAAGGCGAGATGATCAAAGCTCTGGCAAGATGAACTGCATCATTGTCAGCATCGTACTCGCATGATTTCCCTAATGCAGCACCAACATCCTCATTGCACACGAGCACCACATCGCGACCTTGCTTGTGAGCATCCATGTCTGGGAAGTAACCCAGTATTCTGTTCTTGAGTTTGGTTGTTGTTTACACGCCCCGTCACGTGTGTCCCCAATTGTTCCAGTCTGGTACTGTACAGATTGACCAAGTCTGTTAGCTTGAACAGTGCTGCAACCATATTGTCCTTGCGCACTTCCTCAATATAGGCTACAAGTCCAGCGAATGCAATTCCATGGTTAACAGTGTCTACATTAGATTATTATGTCTTTGTGCCCCTCGCTTTATTGTACAGAGAGGCAAGACACTGAGCATGGTACTTAGCCTCTTGGGCAATGAGATCTCCAACACCGAGTTTGGATAGGAGGTGTTTGTCCTGTAGTTTGAGGGCACACTGCCTCACACGAATGTCAAGTTCGAATATTGATGCATTATGAAAAACATCTCTTGCTGCAGATTTGCCACAGAAGAAGCATGTCTTTGTTGAATGAGTTTCACGTTAAATGCTCTGACGGGTGAACTTGTGGTTTTCTCGGTCATCATCGTGGTGTGTTTTCCTCTTTTCAGCCCTCTGAAGTTTTGTTTTGTTATACTGCAGTCTGCAGGAGTCATGCCATTTGGCTTTGTGAACCTGGAATGCTGCCTCAATGCCCTGACCCTCATCCAGTTGTGACAGTTTTCGTGTTCTTGGCAGGCAACTGATCTTGTCGAATGCTACAAGATGCTCAGCTATGGTCCTGTATCCTGCCCCATCTGTGCCACGTGCTGAATTATATGGACATGTCAGCATCTCATCTGTGTCTTCTCGACACAGAACACATTTGTTCCAGTCTGTGGTTGGGCACTGTTTACCTGATGAGCGAGGCTCATCACAGTTCTCCACCTTGTATAGTTTGGCCATTGTCCCCATGCACTATGCTACTTTAGAACAGGATCTACTAGTTGTAATATGAGTACAGTATGTACTAGTTATACCACCACCACAAACTGAAATTTCCAGGAAAATATGTTGGCTGCCACCACAGTCACAGTCCAGGTCAACTGAAAGCATACAGATAAACATGCAGATTAGGTGTTGTTACTTGGTGTACACAGTACACAAAAGCTGTACTAACAACATAGATGATCATTGTGACATTATTATGATGTTCTGTGTGAATATGCAGCAAAATATATGAATACACATAAACATAACTATGAGGTCAGCACACAACTCATGGGCTAATTCTGAAATTCCGGAAAATGTGCATTACTCCGCGAATATTTGATGGTTTACGATTATTTAATTCCCTGAATGCTACATATATGTAGTTTGGTAGTTGCTAGCATGTTATAAAGAGTACAACTGCATTCCTCATTCTTGAAAATGTATGATTAACCACCAGAATCGATATCCCAGCTGGTCTCGAACCGAAGAAAATGGTAAAATAACAACCGGTGGTGGCCATTTTGTAAAATGGCCGCCATTTTGGCCACAGAGCAATTCTGCGATGGCCCTATATCAAGCCCCCCGAACAAATGGATGCCAACGTTGTCAGACAGAATGAAAACCCGTCATTCTTGTTACAAAAACAGCTAAAATCGATGAAAAAGCGGCCGAAATTGAAACCAACAGAGTAATTACGGTCGCAATAGCAGATATAACCGAAACCAACACGTTTATTCTACACGCAAGAACGGTCATGATGGACACAAGAACGGTCAATCCCAAAATAGAAAGGTGGGGAATGGAAGCAACATCGGTTATTTCCGTCACGAAACGGCGGAGACCGAAGCGAAAGTGATTAATTCCGGTTACCATAACGTGGAAAACTTGGCGGCTTGAAAAGTTCTTGAAGTTCTAGTAAGTTAACTCAATTTTCAGACAAGATCAAGAGCGCAGCAAGAGAAAACTGTCAACTTATTGCCGAAGTTTCATCAGTGGAAGCTGTGGAGAGCAATGTGACCAACCCATCATCAGAGTCCCTCACAACCCACTTGTATCCTGATCCCTTCTTGACCGATCTCCCAAACATAAATGTGCAGTGGGAAAAGAAAGATGCCACATCGGTTGTTGAAAGTGTTTCCGCCCATAACGCCAAAGTTCACCAACTCCTCAGAAAAAAGCAACCGAGCTAATCACATTAGTTGCATCAGATACTGATAGGCTGTGGAGCAAAAACCAGCTAACAGGCACACCAGTCTGTTACTTCCTGAAAGGATATAGTCTACCCATGACTGTTATGCGTTCCATTTTGGAAGACACTCTAGATAAGTTATCAGAGTTGAAAGTACATGTGCCTTGTGTTGCCTTTGATGGACAATTCATGAAGTTGTTGCATGAGGACAAGAATGGCAATCCACAAACAAGGTTACAGATATCTAAACAGTTCTGGCAAAGTGTCACAAAAATGTCAAAAGCAGAAATTATGGCAGAGATGAAAACTGCTGGTGTCGTTTCGTCCCTTAATGATGTATCCATTTCATCAAAGGAAATCTCGGGTCCTGTCACACGAACAGTGACTGTTGGAAGGATGAGCATGGCTGTGGTACCCTGCACAAGTGTTCGACATATTCGAGTTGGATCCCCTATCAGGTAGCTCAACAGATTCATCCTTTCACCATAGGCAATAGTTAATATTAAATTTTGAAACATGGCCAAATATGAGTATCAACAGTTTATTACATATTTAACTCTGTTATTGAATAAAAAAGAATCTTTGAAATTTAATGTGAACAATATTATCAAGATTTACACATCTTTTTCTCATGAATGCTTTGCGACAATATAAGTTCAACACATGTTCATAGTTGACGAAATATTTATATCTCTATCAGATTATGGTCTGATACATTATCCAATTTTGTCAGACCAAACAAAATGACTTCATTAATTAAATTACAATTGCTGTCAGACAATTGGTCTTACCTAAAAAAAATAAAACAAAATAAAAAAACCTAAATATCATACTTGTCAAACCTTCAGATTTTTGGCCGAAAATGTCTGAAAGTCTGACAAATTTGGTCAACTCTGCATGTTTGTACCAACCAACTCTAAACATGCCAAAT
>NW_028222827.1:0-7500 GCF_056783735.1 Eptatretus burgeri | reverse complement strand
TGGAAAATGGTGTTTATGAATCTTCCCTACTTTACACAGTTTGTCACTTTAATCCAATAAATCTATATTATTCATGTATTTGTACTCGTTAACGTGCGAACATTATTGATGCATACATTCAGTATTTCATGTCACGATTTCAATGATTTCTCATGACATGTACACTAGAACCAAAAGACTACACATGTGTGTCATATATGCATTTTATTTTCAATGTCTCACTGTGTTTCATTGTTTATCACATAATTATGATGATACTTTACATTACAGATGTACAGTATATATATGTGTGTTTGTGTTCAGTTTTACAGTTCCCGAGACTAATATCCAGTCAGATTTGTTTCATATACAAGAGAAAAAGAACTGGTATGAATTTTATGAGCAATTTAGGTCAATACTGTTAGGAGTTCAATCTAGGAAATATGTGATGGGCTGTTTTAAAGCTTTTCAGTGATATGCCTCACTGTCTTAACAGGATGGGTCTTTTTTATAATTTTATGTGCCAAAGGCTGAAGAACCCTTCCTAGATCAAACCCCAATTGTTTCAGTAAGTGCTCAATATGACACTCACAATCGTTGATGAGCTTTCAAGTGGACTGTATAAACATACTATCAAAGAGGAGATAAAACAAACCAAAGATGAAATATCATTTGAGTTATATTTTATTACTGACATCTGATAATTGCAACATGGGGGGTCTCAAATTTTATTATCAAGTAGAATAAATCAGCATGATATATATACAAAAGCATACAGCCTAAAATATGTACAATAATTGCTTGTTCCATTGTTTTCTTTGCATGAGTGCACATACTCTCAATTTCCATTGTGAATACAACTTGTTATTCACAAAATAGTCAACAAGTCTAAAGTTTAATTCTGTTACAACCAATTTACTTGTCTAATTTCACATTCCGTAATCAATCTCCACTACACTATGAAGTGATGCGACTTCAACATTGATTGTTCGGGCTAAGAGCTCACTGGTATGCCTGCTCTTAAAAGGGGATTCAGCTTTGACTCATCCACTTTGTGGTACTGACGAACACTTGCAGAACCTCCACCTGGTTCATGCGGATCAGAAATTCCTCTTGCGTCTCTTCTTGAAAGTCGTCTCCTTCCCTTGGCATCAAACTGATGATCCTAGAAAAAAAAATAATAAACAATAGGCAAATGTGGTATTGTTCGAAAAATGGTTTTAACATTATATTGATAATTATATTTCGAAAACAAAACTCGGTCAAAATTTACAATTTTCAAAAACATTATATTGTTTAGTCAGGTTTTTTACAATAATTTTGATACTTTTCATAGTAGAAGCATGTAATTGGAGAAATGGAATTATCTTTATGGTTCTTAACACTAGTCAAAACTAGGTCAAAGTGACCTACTATTCACACGAGTGATTTCATGCCTTAAAATGAGGCAGTGTCATGTGATTATAAAAGTGAATGAGACTGTTTGACAGATGTCGAAAGGTAAACAACATAAAATTGTTATGCCAAGATTTAACCGTCTTGGATATAAATCTTAAACTGAACCTTTACCTGAACAATGATTTCACTGATGTAGGTAGGAGGGGTTGCAGGTTTCTGTAGAGGTCCAATCTCCTTTTCTAACAGCACTTGTGGGTAAACAGGAGCCGAGGAGAGACGTGTAGGAAAACCTCTGTGAAGAAAGTAACAGTTTATCAGTGCTAAAAGTCAAACAGTTAAGGCGACGGTATAGTTTTACCCAAGTCAATAATTTTGATATCATATAGATATGTATTGGTTTTCACAAGCCTGGTGTTGGCGCAGTGGTTAGGGCAGCGGCTTGGGATCCAAAAGGTCCTGAGTTCAAGCCCCGTTGGGCCACTGAATTAATACACCAGGGGGTTGACTCAGCCTGTCATCCTTCCGAGGTCAGCGAAATGAGTACCAGTGTACTGGCCCGGTGTATACCCCAGTTAAAATAGGTGTACCATATCCCTGTGTCATAAGAGGCGACCAGGGTTGCATCAGGAAGGGCATCCGGCATAAAACATGTGCCAAATCACTATGCGGATCATACGGATGATCCGCTGTGGCGACCCCTAACGGGAGCAGCCGAAAGAAGAAGAAGAAGATGTATTGGTTTTCATACGATGTAAATAAACGATACAAGTTAACAAAAATTTGTGTCTAGAAAACCAGTGAGATCGATACTGAAACAGGGAGGATTAGATATTACTATGCATGTAACTTTTACCACACTCTCTCAAGTTTCTGGATATACAGCAAAAGTTAAAACTCTGATGTCTGAAATAATTGTTCAAATTTGAAAAAAAGGAGTGCGAAGCAGCTACATTAATTCCCTCAACTGACTCTTTCAAATATGTGCGTATTTTATCCACACCTGGTTGGGTCCTGACATACGACAAACTCTCCGCATATCTGAGCCATGTTAACTTCCAAATCGACAGCACTGGGCACTCCATTTTTGGCACCTGGCATGGTAGCCAAGCAAGAGTAGAGACTTTCACAGGGCTGACTGTTCAAAGCTCTGTTGTTCGTTTGTCTCTTGGTGATCGCATATATGTGGAAATCTGCATCAATCAAAGCCAGTGTTGCTTCCCACAGTGGCACTGGATATCCTTTGATGTGGGAGCCAGGAGGAGGAGGAAATGACGAGAGGTTGACGAGAGACAACAAGTAGTCTCGGTATCTGAAAAATATGTATGGACTCTTAAATGGAAGCGTACAGCATAAAATGGAATCAATGGTAATCCAAAGGGCTACTTAGTGTGTCAGTAGCAGTGTTCAGTTCATTTTACAACATGATAATTTTTGCATAAAATAGGCACGCTTGCCATAAAATGTCCATAACAGAAAAATATTACCGATAGAGGCATAAATCTGCAAAGAAACTGTTTTTAATGTTTTCACTTGGTGATATGTAAATGAAAGACAGTGACATGTTTAGACATAACAGGAAGTGAAGCTGTTTTCAACTAATGTAGCAGCCATGCACACAAACAATATACACACCTCAGTTTCATTCGGCATCTTTCAACAGCTGAAATCCCAGGTTCATCGTTTGCTGCAAACCAATCTCTGACCTTAAAAGCGACACCTTGTATGTAGTGGGTACAAATACCTGATTATAATTCCATAAAATGATTACCCTATGCAAGATTAAAATATTATTATTGATGGGCAAAAATGTGATGATAAGAGGCAGCATCATCAAATATTTAAAAAACAAATCCTCATAAACACAACATTAATATAAATTGTTACGGTGGATAGACCATCATGGAATTACTTTTTACATATATACTGAACGGAAAAAATTTAGGGGTCATGGAATGTTTTTTTTATGTATACTAAATAATATATTTTTGACATTTCTCCGTAAAATTATCTCAGGAACATTCCATGATCCCTAACTTTTTTATCCATTATAGTATAATTTATACTTACAAATTGGCAAAGTGCAGCAGAATCTTGATGACCCTTCTCTTCTAGACGAAGTTGAACCTTCTCAGAGAATGTTATCTTAGCAAAGTCAGTGGACTGCATATTCAACTGTTGCTCCATCATTCCTGGTTTGAGAGTGGTTGAATTGTCCCGCGCCACCTGCAAAAAAAACATACATTCAATGTAAAAAAAGTTTCAATATGTTCAGTCACAAGGATCCAGTGTTTATATACATTGTTTTTACTGATCATTGATTGGAACTTTTCCAATGTTTTCTTTTGAGATTATAAAAAAATATTGACATGGTTCTATAAATGGAGAACTATAAACACTTGTTAAACAGACACTTTTAATGTTAGATAAATCAAAGAGTTTATTGCAATCAACGAGTTGGAAAGAATTAGGGGTTATCTATGTCTTGTTAATTATTATTGCCTCAATAAAAATGAAATGCAAGAGGTTTACCTGTATAAAATGGTCTATTGTCGCATTTCCAACATCACCTTTACAGACAGCAGATCTGTGGCGAGTTAGAAGATGATGAGGGTCTATCTTTTTGACTTCCAACTGGTTTCTTGTTGTGGCAAACTCAGGCACATAAAACCAGTATATCTGCCTCTCCGGATCAACTTCAGGAATGGACATACCATGTCTCACCATAAACATATCCTGCCATTTCTGGATAACATCTGGGAATTTCCACTCAGCATAAGACACATTCAGGGCAGCTTTTGGGTACTTGTGACCTTGAAGAAGCCTTGCAACCAGTGTCTTCAATGTTGGGGCAGGCTTTCTTCTGCATTTGACAATTACGTTGCCACCAAGTTTCAAGCAGCATTTGAGTGCATTTATCAAGTCACATTTGCTGCCAGATAGTGAAATGTTCTTATTAAGACTGTGTTTCAGAAAATGTGCAACAGTTTTCAGTTCGGCCAGCTTGAGCTTAGACAGTTCTAGACAGCTTTCAAATGACTGCTTCAGATCTGCAAGATCCTTGGTCTTCCAGCTATCATGTTCCTGTGACATATCAGTAAGAAGTCTTGCAAATTCGGTGTCCATCAAAGGGGCAGTGGTTTGATCATCCTCCAGAGGTGGATCACTACTCTCAACGGGAGGTATATCTGGTAGTTCGTCACGGTCTGCAGCTGAAGCCTCTACGACGGTGGAATGCATGTCACTGCTGGCTTGCTGAAGATCTTCCATCAAGATATCTTCTGTGTCTTGGGGGTATTCACCAGCGATGTCTTGGATGTCGTCTTCAGTACTCTCCATCTGTCTGCTGCAAATTAAAGAAATTATCATTGTGTTTAACATGCACATGTATGTAAGTTTTTTTTAGCATGTTTAGAGTTGGTTGGTACAAACATGCAGAGTTGACCAAATTTGTCAGACCTTCAGACATTTTCGGCCAAAAATCTGAAGGTTTGACAAGTATGATATTTAGGTAAGACCAATTGTCTGACAGCAATTGTAATTTAATTAATGAAGTCATTTTGTTTGGTCTGACAAAATTGGATAATGTATCAGACCATAGTCTGATAGAGATATAAATATTTCGTCAACTATGAACATGTGTTGAACTTATATTGTCGCAAAGCATTCATGAGAAAAAGATGTGTAAATCTTGATAATATTGTTCACATTAAATTTCAAAGATTCTTTTTTATTCAATAACAGAGTTAAATATGTAATAAACTGTTGATACTCGTATTTGGCCATGTTTCAAAATTTAATATTAACTATTGCCTATGGTGAAAGGATGAATCTGTTGAGCTACCTGATAGGGGATCCAACTCGAATATGTCGAACACTTGTGCAGGGTACCACAGCCATGCTCATCCTTCCAACAGTCACTGTTCGTGTGACAGGACCCGAGATTTCCTTTGATGAAATGGATACATCATTAAGGGACGAAACGACACCAGCAGTTTTCATCTCTGCCATAATTGCTGCTTTTGACATTTTTGTGACACTTTGCCAGAACTGTTTAGATATCTGTAACCTTGTTTGTGGATTGCCATTCTTGTCCTCACACAACAACTTCATGAATTGTCCATCAAAGGCAACAGAAGGCACATGTACTTTCAACTCTGATAACTTATCTAGAGTGTCTTCCAAAATGGAACGCATAACAGTCATGGGTAGACTATATCCTTTCAGGAAGTAACAGACTGGTGTGCCTGTTAGCTGGTTTTTGCTCCACAGCCTATCAGTATCTGATGCAACTAATGTGATTAGCTCGGTTGCTTTTTTTTCTGAGGAGTTGGTGAACTTTGGCGTTATGGGCGGAAATAGTTTCAACAACCGATGTGGCATCTTTCTTGTCCCACTGCACATTTATGTTTGGGAGATCGGTCAAGAAGGGATCAGGATACAAGTGGGTTGTGAGGGACTCTGATGATGGGTTGGTCACATTGCTCTCCACAGCTTCCACTGATGAAACTTCAGCAATAAGTTGACAGTTTTCTCTCGCTGCCCTCTTGATCTTGTCTGACAATTGCTTCGATGAATCCAATAACCTACTTGGCATTTTCTTGCTGTTGTTACCAAAAGTTTCAAGTAAGCACTCACTTGCCAAGTTCCATGTTTCAGCATCTTTACTGACCTTGAAAACTCTTGTTGAGTCTACTTTGTAGGACACAAAGAAGCAGACATCTATGTCCATTGCCATCATCTCCACTTGTGCCTGCAACAGACATGTGTAAGTTTAAAGTTATTGCATGAACATTATTTGATATCTGAAACAAAAGCGTAGTAGCAACGTGCCTAATATACCAGATTTCATTGGAATGCATAACAGTCATGGGTAAACTATATCCTTTGAGAAAGTAACCGACTGGTGCGCCAGTTCGCTGGTTTTTGCTCCACAGCCTCCACACATGATACCTGGGGCGGCAATACAGCGTATCGATACATAGATCTACTTGGTTACAAATTGGGATACAGAATTGATTTGTCCATGCCATACATGGTGATATATATTATTGTCATTTAAAATAAATACGTACCATGATGTATCATATCGTGATTTAGCTGACGATACACAGCCCTAGAATTTAGAAAAGTTATTAAAAATAAATATAACATTCTTTTTTTATCTCACGAGAGGAGGTAAATATTGTATTTTTTGTTGAATTTATTGAAACACACCAGAAGATAGTATCGTGGTGGAATAGAAGAATGAAGTTTGGTGGTAAAGGGACACTTGATCTCGATGACTGCTTCCATCTTCCCAGTTATGCTGTTGTGCAAGGCACCATCAGGTGAAACCATCATGCGTATTCCCTTTGTATCTAAGGGAACACCTCCAATCTCATAAACTGCATGCTCAGGAAGAAAGCTTGGCAGGAATTGTGTGCAAAATGTTGCCATGGCAGAACCTTCATATTTTTGTCCATGATCTATAGCCAGCTGAACTTGGGGAGGAAATGCAGAAGCTTATTTTCCTAGCACATACTGCATAAAATGTTCACGCTGAGCTTTCAGACCTCCTGCCCCAGTTGCTGCATGTAAGGTACTGCCTGTCACACTAAATCTTTTGTGAAGAGAAAACCAGACTGAACTTCTCTGTCGTATGTACTGTGGACCTAGGCCTTGAAGAAACACAGGTAAGTTCTTACTCATGGCATCTGCTGATTTGAGCAATCCATCAATATCATGTAAGGAACAATAGTTTGGCAAGTTCATGAGATCAACAGGAGAGTCTCTTACTAGTGTCTCTTTTCCTTGTAGAGATGCAAGGATATTTTGGAGTTTTTCTCTCAGCTGACGGCCCGTGTCGATACATTCTTGTAGCTCTACCTTTCCTGCAATTAGCAACTGGATGAGAAAAGCGTATCTTGATGTGCGATAGTCTTCACCACCCATCTTCTTAAGTTTTTCTAAGGCATACTTTTTCTTCTCCATTTCGTCTTGAAGAGATGTGCTATGTTTGCTCAGTAGAGTTATCATCCATATTAATTTTGACACAAATTGTGAATGAGCATGTGCATCTGATGGCGAATAAGTTTCTAACATCTCTTCGAGATCTTTAATAATAGCCTGCTCTTCAGCAAACTT